>NC_090655.1:105459880-105659880 GCF_040937935.1 Hyperolius riggenbachi | reverse complement strand
AGAGGTCAACCTGCTTGAGACTTTGCATACCTATCTGGCACACCCATCACTCTCCCCCCCCCCCCATACCCCTATAATGCTGGGGATACACGGTACGTTTCTGTACCGTGTATCGAGCCGCACGATAGATTGCGGCGCGTCCCTGCTCGTCCCCTCGGCCGCCCGGATCGATTCCCGTTCGTCCCCGCGGGCACTTCTTATCTTTTCCTCATTTTTCCCTATTGTCCCGTCCACGGTATCGAGCGGGGAATCGATCCGTCGGGGTATCGGACACGTCGGAAATGATCAGCTGAGCCATCAGCGGCTTGATACACGGTACTGTGTATTCCCAGCATAAGACCAGCTCTCATCACAGCAGGTGCCAGAACATCACATAGCTGAAGTCTGGTTCAGTGGCATAGTTCATGGGCACTGAGACAAAGTCAGGGTGGAAAAAAACAAAAAAAAGTATGGTGAATACATTAGGTACCACCTGGGCCCCTATGATCCAGGGCCCCATAGCAACTGCTATAGCTATTGCTACGCCCCTGCTCTGGTTTCCTGTATTCCTGGCCCTGCTTTATTCTCTATTTGGTTATTGGCTAGCCTCTGACCCTGTCTATGCCTTGTGATCCTGTACAGTACTGGGTTCTGCTGTGTGTGGGTGTTGCACAATAAAGTGTATATACTGTATATTTGTACGTTACTTCTTAGACTAGTCGGGTTTGGTTGCACTATTCACTGTAACATCATGCATGTATATAGCTGTATTTTTCATCAGTTTGCAAGCAAACAGGATTGAAGCCCGATGAGGGCTTTACAGCCGAAAGCTTGCTTACTCTTATTCTTTTAAGTTAGCCAATAAATGGTATCATCCTTATTCAAAACGTCTTGCTTTTACTGATGGCTAACACGGTACAATACCCTACTACTTTTGTCACTGTATATCAAGGTGGTTAAGCCCATTTTTTCACACTCAAATTTTGGTTGTAAAGTAGGGAGGATGGCTTATCTACATGTGAAACACTATGTGTGGGACCCACCGGTGTAGAGCTTGCATTGGAAGCATGCCAGAAAGCATAGTTACCTTTCCTCACTCCAGCACCCTTGCATATCTCCGGCAGGTTCTGCAGTGGCTGCTAGAGCTCCAGTCTCTCACTGCAGTCACAGTACAGTGAGCCTGGAGCTGTAGTGGCAAGTTCAGAAGCTGCCAGGGAGATGCGAGCTGGAACAAGAAGAGGCAGCTATGCTTTCCACCGGCACACTCCAACTCTGTATGGGGGGCTAGTGTGCCATAATGGGGTGGTCGGCTTTTTAGTGAGTCACGGCATTTGGTCTATTTTTTGGGACAAGTGTGGGGGCCTTATCCATGGACTAACTGATTCGCAGTGATATATACGATAGGCTTCCTTTAGTTAAGTCTTGTTAATAAATTACATTTTTTAAGTTTTTATAATACATTATTGACTGACATCTAAGATATGGTTTTCATGTACCGGTAATTCCTTAGATAATGAAAACCTAATTTAAACTAGATTGAAGCAAATTGTTGAGGATCCTATATCTTGATATTGCAACCTCAATACATGTGCAGATTACGAATCATAGTTTCTATATGAAATAAATATTTATCCCGTGGCAAGGTGTTCCAACGATTTGAATACTCTATAACAAATTTTTGAACAAATAATTTATAAAGAACTAGAGTCAAGCACCATGCCTGAATTCTTGTGATGTCAGTGTGCAGTACTACATATGACTGTTCATTGAACACTTTTAAACAGCTTCATGCCATGGGCTGAAGGTTTCCCATGAGTGTAGGCTCCTGAGGCACTGGTGCAGGTAAGCCTTAGCAGAACAGCAAGCCTTTTATAAGGCTGTATACACACTATGAGCGCTGACCATCAGTGCTTTCTGAGTGTTTAAAAAAAAAAAAAACACCCTCATTGACTTGCATTAAAATAACAGTGATTTTTTTTTTATCACAACTTTCCTACGATTTTAATACAAGTCAATGGGAGCATTAAAAATAAATAAATCAGAAAGCAATCACAGTGTGCCTACAGCCTAAATTTCCTATTTGCACTAATGGTACACAAGTAGAATGAAGATGATTTGGAAGATTTGTAGGAGACACATTGTGTCTTCCATGACATTCACACATTTTAAAGCATGTATGCAAGGCATGTTACAGGATGTTTCCTGTAATCGTTGGAAGAGAATACGTCTTAGAATTCTATTATTTTACTTCAGGAAATCCATTGTACTCAAATGGAAGAATAGCAATGTTCCTAATCTGTTGGACTGGAAGAGATTGGTGAATTTGGCACTCCCTCTTTACAAGCTAACTTGCCAGTCTCACAACCAACCGGACAGATATTATATAATTATGTGATGATAGATCTCTGCCTTTGTTTATTACAATATCACATTCCTTATCTTTTGATAACTGTAGGATATCTGAATGTACTTCACATATCTACTGGACTTTGGTCACACCAATTTTGATATGTCTTATACCATGGATCACAGTCTGTTGGGGATTGTTTATGTTATTTCATGTTTTGATGTTCTTGGCTCTTAGACGTAATTGTTAAAAAAATTCAATAAAAATTCTCTTTTAAAAAAAAAAGGTACACAAATAGAAAGTTGATAAACATCTATTTTGCAAAAAATGGTTAAAGAAAGCCCGACGTGGGCTCAGGAAATAAAAAACAAATAGGCTACCTGATCCAGGGGGCTGAGCCAATCAGGTAGCCTTTAAAACCGCTGCTCCCCGCTGCTTCTGTGGCCGCAATGGGCCTCTTTCACTTTTGTGACCTCTGGGGCATGACGCTGGAATGAGAGATTCATTCTCTCTATCACAGCGTGCAGGGAGGCAAGGGAAAGGCAGGGGGCGTGGCCAGAGAGAGAGCTGCCCGATGGCAGCTCTGGAAATTCTGCAGGAACGCCCCTGGCAGGCGTTTTGAACAGGGAATCCTTCTCCCACATGTTTACCTCCGGGGGGGCTATAGTGCGGTTGTGGGGGGCAGAGAGCGGTGGTGTGGGGACACAGAGGTCACGAGGCAGAAAACATTCCTCCGTGCCCCATCTGCCCCTCCAAAAACCACTTGGGGTTCTCTTTAAAGACATCTATCACTTAAAAATGTAAAATACATACATATACATTTTTCCCACAGTAAAATGCACATTGGATTACTTTTTTTTCTGTTTTACTATCACTTACTGTAGGTAGTGAAAAATCTGATAGCTCTGTCAAATTTGGACTATCTCCACATGGGGGATTCTCAGTTATTTATTCATTTATTTACGAAAGCACTTACTGAACTGTAATTGGTCGGTTGAACTGCCAAAATAGTGTGCAAATCACTAGGGAAGCTGACTTGACATTTTTGTATAGATCCTTTCCAGGGAGCACTTTTGTAAAGAATAAAGTTAATACAGAGAATCTCCCATGAGGAGATGGACTAGTCAAATATCAGCTTTTTACTGCCTACTGCAACAGTAACATTGAAAAAGTAATTTATAGTGCATTTTAGGCCCGGTTCACATTAGCGTTCCCTGTCCGGATCCGCCTGATCGGATCCGGACCGTATACTGTACAAACGGAACGTACGTTCCGCATAGCAATGCAAAGGCTATGCAGACGTTCACATTCGTACGTTCCGTACAGAACGGAGCCGGATCGGATCCGGACTTCGGAGGCTTTTCCAACATGCGCTATTTTTTGGATCCGGATCATCCGGCCCATGCACCCGGACCGGATCCTGACTGCACCATGCGGATATATAAACCTATGGGGAACGGAAAGCACAGAACACACTGGAGACCAACACCTGACGTTCTACCCCACTTCCTATTCGTATCATAGCGGCCATTTCGGATGGGACACATGGGCCCAGCATATCTGGAGTGGAGCAGCAGTGACACACGTGCTGGAGCTGTTTGGCAGTATGTCGGGAGGTGGAGGTGAGGCCTACAGCGGAGGACCTGATTGTACAGGTGCACCAGGTGCACCTTCTGCTGACCCCAACAACTTTAAAGGTATTTTGTTATTTTTTTTACGATCCAGATCCGGATGGCAGCCTGATACAGTCCTGATGCAAACGGACCGGATCCGGATCGGAACCGTACGGTTCCAATCCGGATCAGTTCCTGAGACGATCCGGTCCGTTTGCATGCCAAATTGCAAGTGTGAATGGGGCCTAACTCTGGGAGAATTGTACACCTTATATGTATGTATTCTAAGATTTACAATTTCCTGCAGTAGTGGTCCTTTAACTACTTACTGCATGCTGTGTAGTATATCTGCGCCCTGCAGGACTTCATCTAAAGTCCCAAGGATGTAGATACTTGTCGCTTGCCGCTGCGCGTGTTCCCACCACCACCCGTTAGTGGGGAGAGCAGTGAATGGGAATACAGTTCCCATTCATTGATCTAAGTCTTCATGTCAATGATCGCCGGCATCACTGAGATACCTGTGGTCCTTGTAATAAAAAAACAAAACACATGCACACGTTACTACCCATTAGCATACTAACAGCACGCACACATGGCCAAATAGTAAAATTACAAAACTACACCGACCTACATTTTTTTTCAATTAAAGTCCATGTGTGTATTTGTGTGTGTGTATATATATATATATATATATATATATATATATATATATATATATATATATATATATATATATATATATATATTAAAATTAACCCCTTACCTCCCCACCCTCCCCCAGTTACCCAAATAAAACATTTGGCTATTTTAAAAAGAAAAGACAATAAAAAAAACTACATAAATACTTACCTTAGGGACTGAACTTTTTTAATATGTATATATTGAGGGTATATTACTGTTATTTTTGCATATACTGTATGGGCTTGTAATAAGTGATAGACGCCACACAGAAAAAATACACCTTTATTTTCAAATAAAATATTGTTGCCATACATTGTGCTAGGGAAATATTTTAAATGTTGCAATAACCAGGATAAATGAGTAAATGATGTGTGTTTTTATCCACAGTAAAACATTTTATTTTAAAACTATAATGGCCGATAAATATTTTTTTCTTATCCACTTTGCATTTCAAGGCTTTTCCCCTTAAAGAACTTCCGAGGTAAAATCGGAAAAAAAGTTAAATACCTGCATCGCATATGAAGGCATGAAGGACGCCGTCCGCGCCCTCCGAGCCGTTCCGCCGGGTCCCCGCCGCTCAATAGCCCCCGGCCCGACTCCCGACCCCACAGCCCGGGCCGGGCTCACCTGCTGCCACAAACATGGCCGCATGAGCTGCCCGCGGCTGCGCAGTCCGCATAGCCGCGAGTGTGGCTGCGCGGCTCTAGGGCCAACCCCCTGATCCACGCTACAGGAAACCGCCTTTTTTTATTACTTACTAGAGATGGCCCGAACGGTTCGCCGGCGAACGGTTCCCGGCGAACTTCGGTGGTTCGCGTTAGCAGTGAACCAGGAACTTTTTTTTCAAAAAAAAAACTTTAATGCCCGCCGAATTTAGCGGTTAATAGGGAAGTCCCCTTACATAGTAAAAACACCAAATTTGCAAGGTATGTAGAGGAGGGCAGTGACTACAAGAGGAAACATTTATTTTTCAAAAAGACCTTTTACTTTTTGAGAAAATCGATTTTAAAGTTTCAAAGAAAAAGAGTTGATTGATTAAAAAAGGAAACCGTTTCATTAAAAAGACCCGGATGATTCATGAACCGTTAGTATAGCATAGAATGCGTCCTGAGCAGGAAGCATAGCTGCAGGCTCCCGCTGTCTCTCCCCACCTGCCTTCACCTGTCACCCTCACCTAGGCTGGCACCTGAGAGGTGAAGGCAGGTGGGGAGAGACAACGGGAGCCGGCAGCTATGCGTCCCAAAGGACGCATTCTCTGCTATGTGGGGGGACGTCGGAGATCTTCAATCAACCTAATTGAAGATCGCAAGATAAGAGGATACTGTATTCGTTGGATCGTTTACCGAGGATATTGGCGTAGGAATTTTTTTTTAAAGGTACAGGTAAGTATTTATGGTTAATTTAGAATAATACTTTTCTCGTTGTTGTGTTTTTATTTCATTTAACCCTTTGTGGAAATGGGTAAGGGGTACTTTGTACCCCTATACTCCTTTCTCCTGGGAGGGGGCTGGGCATCTGGGGTCCCCTTCTTAAAGTGGACTCCCAGATGCCACATGAACCCCCCCAGGAAGTTGTCGCCTACACCTCCTCCTGGGGCACCGGAGGTGGGGAAGAGCCCCTTGTCCATGGATTGGACAAGGGCTCCGGCACGGGGGGGAGGGAAGGCTTGGCCGCCCCTCCCCCTCCCGGAGCCGCCCCATACCATAGACCATACGGGCTGGTATAGCTCAGGGTGCGAAGCCCCAGTCGGCCGAGGCTCCGCATTCTGGCTATCACAGCCTGCATGAAGGACAAGGGGTTACAGAGGCTCGGGAGGGGGACCCCACGCCATTTTTTTTTCAGATTTCCCACACAGCACATACAAATAATAAAAATTCCTTTTCATAATCCAGATCCATGGAGGACGCCAAACCTGCGCTTTTGTACCCTCAAAACCTAGGCCCCAATCAAAGCCTATGGGAGATTTTAGCACTTTTGCACCCCCGAAACTCTGGTTTGCAGAGATGTAGGGAACCCAACATGGAGTGCAAGTACAACAATATGCCTTCTACCTGCATGAGACATGTCGTGAGATTCAGACTTTGCTAATGGCCATGGCTGCGATTTATGTTCATCAGAATCGCCACCATTAACATTGCCAAAATGAACAGGTTTTTGTGACCCTAGGCTATGACCTCTTTGGACTAGGGGCCCGAAACTCACCAGTCATGATCCCCCTAAGAGTCCCTACAATGCTAGAAAATGTGCAACTGCTGAGCCATCGCCCTTTGAAAAAATGTGAGATTTTGGAAAGTGAAATAGGAGGCCCAATGAAAGCCTATGGAGGATTTTAGCACTTTTACACCCACGTAACTCTGGTTTGCAGAGATGTAGGGAACCCAACATGTAGGGAAATATGAAAAAAAAATGGCGTGGGGTCCCCCCTCCCGAGCCTCTGTAACCCCTTGTCCCCCATGCAGGCTGGGATAGCCAGAATATGGAGCCCCGGCCGACTGGGAATTCGCACCCTGAGCTATACCAGCCCGAATGGTCCATGGTATGGGGGGCTCCGGGGGGGGGAGGGGCTGCCAAGCTTTCCCCTGCCCGGAGCCCTTGTCCAATTCATGGACAAGGGGCTCTTCCCCACCCCCAGTGCCCCAGGAGGAGGTGGGGGCGATGACTCCCTAGAAGGGTTCATGGTGGCATCTGGGAGTCCCCTTTAAGAAGGGGACCCCAGATGCCCACCACCTTCCAGGAGAAATGAGTATAGGGGTAAAAGTACCCCTTACCCATTTCCACAAAGGGTTAAATGAAATAAAAACACAACCTCGAATAAGTATTTTGTTCTTCTAAATTAACCATAAATACTTACCTGTACCTTTAAAAAAAAATTCCCTCTTGTAGTCACTGAAAAAACTCAGGCGTTAGACACCTTGAAACATCTTTTCTATCACTTTTGTGGCCAGCATAAATGTTTCTAGTTTTCAAATTTTGCCTCCCCATTGAAGTCTATTGCGGTTCGCAAAAGTTCCTGCAAACTGAACTTTTTGCAGAAGTTCGCGAACTAGTTAACAAACCGAAAATCGGAGGTTCGGGCCATCTCTATTACTTACGCCTTTTTTTTTTTTTTTTTTTTTTTATAAATGATTTTTTTATTAGTTTTTCAAAAATAACAATACAAGTTATTCACATTTAACATAGAACAGTGTTTATCTATAACCAATCATGAAAAGAAAACAGACGGTAGTCGAGTATGTTGAGTATTAACTGTGTGGGCCGTCTGTGAGAGGGTAGTTTCTTTTCTCTGTGAGCTAGAGCTACCTCTACGGGTTAGTGGAGAGTAGTAAGAGAAGCCTAAGGTTGGTGACTTGTTCTCACCCTATAGGTAATTGTTGAGTGGTAGGTGAGTTTGGTGGGTCTCTCTTCAGGGGCTAAGAGCCATCTGCCTGTGAGGGACCTAGGGTGATGTATCCACAGAGGTGTAGGGGTGTGCAGAAGGGGGGGGGGTACCCCAACACCTTGTTTTAATTAGCAAGGGCTGTTGGGTTAATGCCGGCCCGTGAGGGTAGTCTGGTTGGTGGTGGGCATGTCGAACAGGGCGTAGTAAGCGCCCTGGTGAGGGTTATAACTTATTTCATTTGTGAGCTTGCACCATTGAGGGATAAGTAAAAGGTGATAAACGGGAAACTAGAAGGGGGAGATAACGTGTATGGGAAACTCTTACCTCCTAACTCATATCCTTTTCCTTATGAATTTAAGCTTTAAAGATGTGTTCCATTTTGAGGTTATTGTCTTTTGTTGCTAAGATAAGTGTAAGGGTGGGGACATTGTTAGAGCCCCAGTTTTGTAGGATTGTTTGTCTAGTTGCACATAGTAGGTGAGTTATTTCTTTATGATATGTTATAGGGAGCTCCGACAGGCCTATGTGTAGCATAGCCAATTGTGGGGTAAGAACATATGGGGAGTGTATAATGCATTTTATTTGGTGGTTAATTGCAGACCAGAGCTGAGAGATTCTTGGGCAGTTCCATAGTATGTGTTCTAGAGTGCCTGTGTGAAGGTTGCATCGCCAGCATAGGAAATTGCTGGGGTTGGTGAATTTGGCTAATTTGTCCGGTGTGATATTACTTACGCCTTTAAAGTGATACACATAGTTTTTTTTCAGGACAATCTAGGCTTACTTTGGGTAACATTTGTTTTCAATAATTATTTAGTTTTTTTTAGGCATTTTATAGGGAGAAAATAGGCGTAAGTGCAGAAAATACATTTTTTTTTCATATTTCACCCCTCACAAATTTCACATGACAAGTGCTACAGTTATAAAACACCTCAAAATATGTTACTTGTCTTTTCCCAGTTAAAATGATACCCTACATGCCATGATTCATCACTGGTTGGGAGTGTGGCATACCATTATCGCCAGCTTGTGCGTTGGCAGCGATTGGATCCGAACGCTAAGGTGCACAGTTTGGCGATGCCAGTGCTGTACTAGGGATACATTACTAGGCAACAGCTCAGCAATGTATATGTACAGTGTTGGCTCCAGGTATTAACGCCCTAGCGATTGCGTCCAATCGCTATGGGCGGCAGCCATTACCGATGTCCACTAATCTTAGGGCCAAGTACAGGTGACACAAGGAATTAATTAGGTAGGAGTTAATATTTTTATTGGGGACACTGTCACTTTAATACTTTTTTTTTTTTTTTACTTTTTTAAAATTTTCTTGCTTTCATGAATGAGGGCTGCTAGTACGAGCACATGCACGCACGGTAGCGACAGAGACGCACAGGAGCGTGCACGTGTGGGAGCACTCTGTGGTGTTTTAACTGCAGGATGTAAATTTTTCGTCCTGGAATGTACAGCAGGGCCAATTAGGACGTGAAATTTACGTCCTAAACTCTTAAGTGGTTATTATTCCCATTAAAATGCATTTAGAATAAAATAATCCTTAGCTTAATGTACCACCCAAAGAAACTCTAATTGGTGGCGAAAAAAACACATTTATAGAAAACTTAGTAGTGATAGTGATTAAGTTGTTGACGAATGAAAAGGAAGAGCGCTAAAAGGTCAAAATTACTCTGGTCCATAAGGAGAAAAAACACTCTACCGTATTTTTCGGACTATGAGACGCTTAGGTTTAGAGGACAAGAACCAAGGTAAAAAAAATTATACTAAACCTGTTGTGTCCATGGCATCTTATGGACCTTCTCCCCTCAATTATTGTCCCCCTTACACCTTCTTTGTACCTCTTGTGTCCCCGTTTCCTTTTGTATCCTCCATCCCCTTTTGTCCTGTGTCCTCTGTCCCCCTGTGTCCTTTGTCAACCTGCATCCTCTGTCCCCCAGTGTCCTCCTCCCGTGTTATCGTGCATCCTCTGTCATTCTTTGTCAGTTATCCCCCGTCCCCATCAGTGTGCTGTCCCCCTTCTTCCCGTCGCCTCCTCTGTGCTGGATGTATGTGCTGGAAGCTTATCCAAGATGGATCCCGTGCTTCTCCCCCACTCCCCCATCCTGTGGGGCCTGGGTACGCCGGGTTCTAGACACTGGTGCACCTGTCGGGAGCTCCAAGTCGGCTGAGCTACGGCCATCTTTCACATGGTTGGCTGTCCATTGCTGCTCCATGGGGAACCGGGTGGATGGGACACTATGCGGCCGCCATCGCCGAGTCGCCTTCTCTGGAAGGGTCGAGCACACTTCCAATTGCAGGTCCCTGCATCCACACAGAGGCATCACGTGGCAGCCAGGGTGCTGGCGCTCGGGACGCGAGTGTGAGAGACTCAGCCACCCACTTGCTGCTCCTAAAAAGCAAGCAAAATATAGGAGCGCTCTCTGGTGCATTAACCTTTTTAATCACTTTGTGAAAAGATATAAAATCCACTTACAAGATAAAATCACTTTAAAGGGGAACTGAAGTAAGAAGTATATGGAGGTTGCCATATTTATTTCCTTTTAATCAATACCAGTTGCCTGGCAGCCCTGCTGGTCTATTTCTCTGCAGTAGTATTTGAATAACACCAGAAACAAGCATGCAGCTAGTCTTGTCAGATCTGACTTTAAAGTCTGAAACACCTGGTCTGCTGCATGCTTGTTCAGGGGCTATGGCTAATAGTATTAGATGCAGAGGATCAGCAGGGCTGCCAGTGCCAGGCAACTGGTATGGCTTAAAAGGAAATAAACATGGTAGCCTCCATATACCTCTCCCTTCAGTTCCCCTTTAAAGCATATCAAGAAGATCAACAAGGATTCCAGCTCCAACCTCCGTATAACAGTGTCACCTGACGTTGCAACCTCGATGTGGCCAGTAGCGAGGACTAATGCTCCGTGTGCCGGGGGTGTCTGGGCAGGGGGTGGCGGTACCTCGATCGTTGTGCCAGATTACGCCATAATAACCTAATAGCGTAATGACCTAATTACGATTACGTGAAATGACGTATAATTTGCGAGATTACAATTATGGCCGTAATTGAAATTTCGCAAATTTCACAAAATTACGTGAAATTTCAAGTTTTTGGGGAATTTCGTAATTACATTTGTTTACGTAACAAACCAAAATTTCGGAAACTAAGTGTCTCAACATGACCGCTAAGTGCACCATGGCAAAGAGCACCTGTCTTAAGGTGCGTACACACATGCGACTATAGTCGTTTGAAACGATCGAGGAACAATCGTTTCAGACGACGATCGTTTAAAAAAAAGCAACCAACGATCATTAAGTCTAACGACGGATGAGCTAGATCGTTAAAAACGAACGATCTAGCTTGGCGGATTTTTACCAACGACGATCGTTTGCAAAAGTAGTACATCGTTGGAAACGGTCGTTCGTACTAGGCTTGACATGCGCATTTCGCTATTTCTCCATGAAACTTCTCATTTTTATGCGCAAGCGCAATAGTTGCTTTACGTGATGTAACGTTCGTTCTAACGATCAGATCGTTACACACAATTTAAAACTAACTTTACTTAGGTCGTTCTTTCATCAATTAAAGTTTTGTTCGTCGTTCTCAACGAATGATCGTTGTCGCATGTGTGTACGTAGCATTAGAAGTGGCTAAAAATAGAGCCTCCTGATACATTTAAAGCGACAGCATGTGCAGGGGCCTTTGCATTATCAGTATTTGCAATCAGTGAGTGACTTTTCTACGTTTAGTAATTACCTTAATGGGCATAATTACTATTAAAAACAAAATTACGTCCATTTTCATAACTAAAATAACTTTGTTTTTATAGAAAACCTGAAATCACGAAATTTTGCGTTAAACAGGAATTTGCGCCGAAATGCGGAATTACAAATCAAAATTTTGCTTACGGTATTTCGAATTACGTTTTTTATTGGCAATTACGGAATTACAAATTTGTGTCGTAGCGGGAAATTTCGCGTCCGTAATTAAGGAAACACGAAATTACAAAAAAATTCCGCTCAACAGTAATTGGGGGACACTTAGTCACTAGCCAGATCAAACCACTATCCACCTGTGTATGATTAATACAGCAATTCTTCTGGCAAATGCAAGAACTGCAGGGTTGTCAGCCTTGGCCTAGAACGCACCATGGACATTGTTCTGCCATCTGTGGTTACCTGTACATCACATCCTGTCCACACATCTGAGACTCATTTCTACAGAGTCTTTGTGGACAGTGATTTATAGTAATGCCTGAGATTGAAAACCAGTTATACACTAAAATGCTTTTATATGAAACGACAGTTTAAAACATTCTCATTAACTCCTCAAGACCATGCTGCTTATAAACAGATGGATTTTTAATCAACGCAGGTTAAGCACATGTTTATACAGTGATAATCCAATTGTACTTTGTTCATGAAGTGAAATCCATCACAGTAACACACAAGAATGACAAAGAGGTTGCAGGGTAAGCAAATGTGCAGCAGTCAGTCTTCATTAACTGGGACCAAAGGCAACGCACTATGATTATGACCAATACTTCAAATGCAAGATGTTACTTAGACGCGATAATGTAAATAAAAGACCATAATTATTGTTCTCTAAGTCATAAACGCCTACAAATTTAGTTTTTTGAATCTTACGTTGGCTTTTTTTTTACTAAATTGAGATTTTAAAGGGGATGTGTGTTATGTTTATGATAGACTCTAATCTTTACGTTCATTTCAGTATTGAAAAAGTACTGAAAGTAGTAGAAAAAGTACTATTAAAATGATTTTGTGTATTTTCTTGCTTGCCAGGGGTATTAAAGGCATTTTATTGGCAAGGTGTGAAAACGAAGTGAATTGCATATATGGCCCAATAAAGTGAAACCTCATTTATAACATCTTAAACTCGCTTCTGCATGAAAAAGATGATCGCTCCAAAATTGTTAAAAAAAAAAAATCTTTCCAAAAACCGCAAACAGAGGAAAACACAAAAATCACAATCAGAGAAAAATCTACTTCCCACTACTTGGCATAGGTCACTAAAGGACTGCAGGTTCAAACAGATACAGTGGGTTGCAAAAGTTTGGACAACCTTGATAATTGTCATGATTTTCCTGTATAAATCATTGGTTGTTGCAATAAAAAAATGTCAGTTAAATATATCATATATTAGATACACACAGTGATATTTGAGAAGTTGAATTAAGTTTGTTGGATTTACAGAAAGTGTGTAATAATTGTTTAATCAAACTTAGGTAGATGCATACATTTGGGCACCACAACAAATAAATTAGATCAATATTTAGTAGATCCTCCTTTTGCAGAAATTACAGCCTCTAATTGCTTCCTGTAGCTTCCAATGAGAGTCTGGATTGTGGCTGAAGGTATTTTGGACCATTCCTCTTTACAAAACATCTCTAGTTCATTCAGGTTAGATGGCTTCCGAGCATGTCCAGCTCTTTTTAACTCACACCACAGATTTTCAATTATAATCAGGTCTGGGGACTGAGATGGCCATTCAGAACGTTATACATGTTCCTCTGCATGAATGCCTTAGTGGATTTTGAGCAGTGTTTAGGGTCCTTGTCTTGTTGAAAGATCCAGCCCCGACGCAGCTTCAGCTTTGTCACTGATTCCTGGACATCAACTTTGACAAGATTCCCAGTCCCTGCACTGGCCACACAGCCCCACAGCGTGATGGAACCACCACCATATTTTACTGTAGGTAGCAGGTGTTTTTCTTGGAATGCTGCGTTTTTTTTCCTCCATGTATAATGCCCCTTGTTATGCCCAAATAACTCAATATTAATTTCATCAGCCCACAGCACCTTATTCCAAAATGAAGCTGGCTTGTCCAAATGTGCTTTAGCATACCTCAAGCAGCTCTGCTTGTGCTGTGGGCGGAGAAAAGGCTTCCTCTGCATCACTCTCGCATACAGAATCTCCTTGTGTAAAGTGCGCCGAATGGTTGAAGGATGCACAGTGACTCCATCTGCAGCAAGATGATAATGTAGGTCTTTTTGGTGCTGGTCTGTGGGTTGACGCTGACTGTTCTCACCATTCGTCGCTTCTGTCTTTTTCTTGGTCTGCCACTTCGATCCTTAACTTGAACTGAGCCTGTGGTCTTCAATTTCCTCAATATGTTCCTAACTGTGGAAACAGACAGCTGAAATCTCTGAGACAGCCTGTATCCTTTCCCTAAACCATGATGGTGAACAATCTTTGTCTTCAGGTCATTTGAGAGTTGTTTTGAGACCTCCATGTTGCTACTCTTCAGAGAAAATTAACCACTTCACCCTAAAGCGGTTTTTACCCTAACGGACGAGCGATTTTCACCTTTCAGTGCTCATCCCTTTAATTTGCCAATAGCTTAATCACTACTAAGCACAATGAAATGATTTATATCTTGTTTTTTTCACCACCAATTAGGCTTTTTAGGGTTGATTACTGTTTTCAGTAATTACTTTATTTTCTATGCATTTTAAAGGGAAAAACAAGGAAAAAATAAAAAAATACACTATTTCTCCAAATTCATCCCCTATAGTTTTAATATAAACACTGCTACTGTACATAAAACCCATACATTTTATCTGCCTATTTGTCCTGGTTATCACAACATTTTAATTATGTCCCTAGTACAAAGTATGGTGACAATATAGTATTTGGAAATAAAGGTGTATTTTTTCTTTGGTGTTTTGTTTTCACAGGAATGCACGTGTGGGAGCGCACATGTGCATGCGCACAGTGGCAGCAGCACTGTCTGACTTATAAAAACGTCCTGGAGCCATTAAGAGGTTCTAGCAGGATGTTTTTATAAGTCAGCTTGTCATTAAGGGGTTAAAAGAGAAGCGAAACTTACAATTGACCCCCTTAACCTCCCCGGCGTTCTATTGAGATCACCAGGGAAGCTGCAGGAGGGTTTTTTTTTATTAAAAAAAAACTATTTCATGCAGCCAACTGAAAGTTGGCTGCATGAAAGCCCACTAGAGGGCATTCCGGAGGCGTTCTTCCGATCGCCTCCGGCGCCCAGAATAAACAAGGAAGGCCGCAATGAGCGGCCTTCCTTGTTTTGCTTAGATCGTCGCCATAGCGACGAGCGGAGTGACGTCATGGACGTCAGCCGACGTCCTGACGTCAGCCGCCTCCGATCCAGCCCTTAGCGCTGGCCGGAACTTTTTGTTCCGGCTACGCTGGGCTCAGGCGGCTGGGGGGACCCTCTTTCGCTGCTGCTCGCGGCGGATCGCCGCAGAGCGGCGGCGATCAGGCAGCACACGCGGCTGGCAAAGTGCCGGCTGCGTGTGCTGCTTTTTATTTGAAGAAAATCGGCCCAGCAGGGCCTGAGCGGCAGCCTCCGGCGGTGATGGACGAGCTGAGCTCGTCCATACCGCTCAGGAGGTTAAATACTCTTTCTTATAATTGGATTCACTTGTGTATGTAGGTCAGGGGTCACTGAGCTTACCAAGCCATTTGAGTTCCAATAATTAATTCTAACGGTTTTGGAATCAATAAAATGACAACAGTGCCCAAATTTATGCACCTGCCTAATTTTGTTTAAACAATTATTGCACACTTTCTGTAAATGCAATAAACTTAATTTCACTTCTTAAATATCACTGTGTGTGTCCTATATGATATATTTAACTGACATTTTTTATCGTAACAACCAACGATTTATACAAGAAAATCATGACGATTAACAAGGTTGCCCAAACTTTCGCATCCCACTGTATATACTCCTGAATGTGCAGTTACGATTTATGATTTCTATACATTTTTTATCAATACTAAATTGATTTTCATTTTTTTTAATGATTTTTAAATCCGTGTTTCATCCACCTGTCACGCAAGGGGCCTTATGGTGACAGGTGTGTAGAACATCTGCTGCTAAGAGAACAGGCTTCCCTATACAAGCATATCGACTTGCACAGGAAATACGTAAGCCCCATACTACATGGTGGTAAAATTGGTCAGTGACTGGTCAATCATAATTGAAAGTGTGTACTAGGCTTTAAGCTTGGTACACACATCCAATGTTTTGCCAATTTTACCAGCTCTATACAGTGTGAGAGTCAACAAATTTGGAATTTTGGAATAAGATAGATTGCGTTGGTAAACTCTCATACTGCATAATAAAATTGGCCACTGATTGGCAAATTAAACTTGGATGTATGTACTTAACTTTTCTCTTGTAGTCTCTATGGAAGCAAGTTAAATCAAATGGATGCCACCTGCTTCACTATTTTAGGTTGAGTGTATTAGGGCATCAAGGAAGCACTGGTCATTCTGATTACAAAGAATCTTTACTTTGCACATTAAGCCTCCAGTTTAGGTTTTGATTTTTTTTAATATAATTATACTCAAAATATTAATCTAAAATGCTAATCAAATAAACCACTTAATTAAGTATAAAACAGTGATAAATGAACACCACTGTAAAGCACAATTACATTTAATTACACTTATTTCCCATCTGCTCCAATAAACTAACCACACCATATTTTATTTCAAATGCTACATTATCTGATTCATCAACCGATATATTTGAGCTTATAGTCACAAATTGTTCATATTTTGAAATATTATCTTTGCAACGTCACAACTTTTTTTTCACTTGCTGGATGCCAGAGGCGTATCTTTAGGGGTGCTTTGGCGCCCATGGCAAGGACCATGCCTGCCCCTGTCCTGTGCTGCCACCGCTGCCTTCTTGGGGGGAGGGGGGGTCGCCTGTCAATACCTACACTGGATGGGGGGCTGTCACTAACTAAACTGGGGGGGCACCTGTCACTACTAAGCTGGAGAGGGGGGCTGTCACTAACTAAACTGTGGGTACCTGTCACTACCTAAACGGGGGAGTCCCTGTCACTACCTGCACTGGGGGGTCCATTGCTACCTAAACTTGGGGGGGGGGCTGTCACCTAAACTGGAGGGTCCCTGTTACTTCCTAAACTGGGGAGCACCGGTCAGAACCTAAAGTAGGGGGCACCTGTCACTACCAAAACTGGAGGGTCCATCACTACCTAATCTGAGAGGGGACCTAAACTGGGGTGGGGGTCCCTGTCACTTGCTAAACTGGAGGGTCCATTACTTATAATGGAACAATAGCTGATGCATAAATAGGGATCTGCAGATGTGTGTCGTATTGTGTATTTTTCTTGGATTGCAATTGAGACCAACATAGCACCATCTAGTGGATGCAGGCAGCACAGTGGTGTAGAAACTTGCGCCTTTGGTTGTGCTTGCGTGACGGATTCCATGCATAAAGCAGGGGGATTACAATTATGCTGGCACAATGGAGGGTTTAAACATCAAATGCATGAGCACGGGTGCATGCATTATGGTGCAGGTGTACATGAAAAAGTATATCCAACCTTCATAATAAAGTTTGCAGCGTAATATAAGTAAGATTACTAATGCATTTTTGCAAAGTTTTGCATGAACTATGTACGATTGAAAATTGAGACCAATATAGCACCATCTGGCAGATGTATATATGTATATAGCACAGTGATGTAGAAACTCACCCCTTTTGTTGTGCTTGCGTGATGGACTCAATGCATGTTGCAGGAGGGGGGTTGCAATTATGGAAGGGTTAAAACACCACACGCAAGGGCATGGGTGCGTGCATTGTGGTGCAGGTGTATATGAAAAAGTTTATCCAACCTTCATAATAAAGTTAGCAGCGTAATAAAAGCAAGATTGATAATGCATTTTTGCAAAGTTTTTCATCAATCATGTAAGACTGAATATTTAGCTTGTATTTTAATGTTTTTAACGTTTTAAAGGTTATGATTTAATGTTACCCGAGCTGTATAATGAACCTGTAATGGCATTAGGGAAGAGGGAATGTGAATCGCTGGTGTTGTATGTGTCGGTTTGTAACAACAAAACTGATGTAATGCTAGCAGACTTTCCCCCAATAAGACGGGTTAGAACAGAAAGGGGAGAAATACATAATGAATTTTTAGTAAAGCAGTGCATTTGTTTGCTGTAGGAACCACTAAGCCAGTAGGAACTATGAGAGTATCCTCAGTTGCTGGAGGAGCTTGTTCTCGTTCCCACTGGGGGGCGGGCACAACTTAAATTGGCAGGTGGGAGAATCAATCAAAGGACAGCAGTAGCTGTTAAAAGGGAGCCCATGACCGCCTGAGACTCTAGCCTCTGATGAGTCACGTTACTGAGTGACGAAATCGATAGGGAGAAGTCCCAGACGGCACCACAGATGAACGCAGGAACGCAGCTGTGATAGACTGGAGGATAGCCGGAACAAGGCCAGGCAGTTATACCGGGAAGCCGTGCGGGGTAAAGGGCCCGCTAGCAAAACTCTAAGCTTGTCACAAGAGGCAGCCAAATGTGAGTGGATTCTTCGAATATATTTTAAAGTTTTAAAGGCATATTGCACTATGATCATTGTTATTGTTCTGAGGTAAATCACTGGTGTGTCATGACAAGAGGAAGAGAGTACAGCAAGTGATACTGGTCGAGTCGCTAGGGGAGCCCAGTGAATGCCCCACAGGTCTGAGCAGGCTACTGTAGGGGTAGCCCAGCTGACTCGGTGAGTCGTGTAAAATACGGGTGTCGGTGGAGGTTTACTCATGTAAAGTTGTTGATGCGCTGATGTGATATAAAGGACCTGGTGAATTACTTGAGGCAGAACTTGGCCATCAATATATTAGTGAACCAACTTTTTCACCAAATCCGCATTTAGTACATTTTAGGATCTTGATGTGCATATACTCTGTTGTTTATAAGTAACATAGACTGTAACCGCAGGCTGAATTACCTCCTGAAAAGTTTTTTTAAAAAAAAAAAGTGTGGGTTTGATATTATAGGGCCCTTAATTGCTGTGTGCGGTTGAATAATAATATAAGGGTCCATTACTACCTAAACTCGGCAGGGGGTATCTGTCACTACTTAAACTGGAGGGTCCACCACTACCTAAATTGGGGGGAAAGCTGTCACTGCCTAAACTGTGGGGCACCTGTCGCCACCTAAACTGGGGGGGGGGGGGGGCGTACTTTCACTGACGGCACCTGTCACTACCCAAACGGGGCTTTTTGCACTGGGGGCACTTGTCATTTCCTAAACTGGAGAGGAGGGCTATTTACACTGTGGACACCTCTCACTGCTGAAACTGGGGGGGGGGGGGGTTCCTATTCTGGGACACCTCTCACTACCTAAACTGGGGGGTGCTAATGGGGACACCTATTGCAACATAAATAATACTGCGGGATCACTAGGGTGTACTTGGCTACTTAATCATGTTATCTTGTCACACCTGACTTTTCAATTTATCTTGAGGCACACGTCTGCTTTAATATTTTATCTGGATGTGCGTGACTACTCAATTATCTTATCTGGTCTGGATGCTCGTTACTACGTAATATTTTTGTTGGGCAGCATGTGACTACTTGTTGAATTATCTGGAAGCATGGAACTATTTGATTCTATTATCTGGAAGCATGAGGCACATGGCTACTTAAATGTAATATAGGTATTACAGAAAAATAGGTGGGGCGGGGCACAATTTCCATGTTTGCCATAGACGCCATATTACTTAAATACACCTATGCTGGAAGCTTTGGTAACAGTATACAGCTTGGTGTAAAAGTTACCCTGATTTTCTGTTTGTCTCATTGGTTCTGCAATCTTCACAAAAGAGGTAGTAAAACATTTTACATTTGTTTTGTACCCCAACTGTTTGCTGGGTTTCGAGAGAGTGTGTGTGTGTGTGTGTGTGTTTGTACTTGCACTTTGGCATAATCAGTCCCATCTTAGTACCAGCTGACAGCCATGCACAGTAGCTTTCATTATGAAACCATCAGAGCAACTGAGCAAGCATTGATCTCAACTGAGCAATACCAGAATTATCACAGGTATAACTTATAAAGGCCTTGTTTCCATCTGTACTCTGCATGCAATGCAGGTGGCCATCCTGACACATGACACTGCATTGCAATGTGATTTCCCCGGATGCGTTTGCAATCCAATTGATTTATAATGAATGGGATTGCAGCGCAAACCCGCAGGAATGCATGCAACAATGAGTTGCAATGCATTGATGGGGACATTAGACAGTGCAGTGCAACGCATGTCCCTGCGGATCACCTACACTGTGGGCTGCTAAAATGCTATCAGCAACTTGCAGATTGAAATGAGGCCTACAATAAAGACAGTTTGTTAAAGTGAACGCGAACTGATTAAAATGATTTTAATAAACACATGATGTACCTGCAAATTAATACTACATACTTACCTCGCCGTCGTTTCCTCTCAGAAGCTCACCATTTTCTTCTTACAGCAATTCCTTCCATTTCTGACAAGAATTTGTCAGAAATGAAGTATATCACCTGCTGTCAGTTATATATCAGTTATAACTGAAAGGACAACTAATGAGCAAGGCTATGTCCATGTTTTCCTATGTCTCAAGTGGGCGATATTACAGTTTAACAGTGTGATGACCAGGAAGCTGCTATTGCATAATGCCCATTTTCAAAATGGAAGACGGAGAATTCCATTGATCACAGTGGACAAACAGGACGCAGGAGAAGAGAAAGAGATTGATGAGTAGACTACATGGGAGGTAAGTATGACGTGTATGGTATATTTATTTTGACTTTTAATTTTCTGTTCAGGTTTGCTTTAAGGGGTTTTTCTTCCCTCTTTCTTTGAGATAGTAAATATTCACTTTAAATAATTTTGCCATGCAAATTCGCGAAGGAATAACTTTCAAAATGCATTTTCTCTGAAAAATGTTGTCGTTAAAAAAAAAAAAAAAAAGTCAGAAACAAATTTGTCTGATTTTGCTGTGTTCTAATCAAGATTCAATAATCGTATGGTGAAAAAGAAAAAACAATTACAAAGTGTGCGGGATGTGCAGTGAGAAGCAATAAAAATGTCAGCTGGTCCTCCAGCACGGTAAATGTGAATTTTATTGGGAACAGGCATGAGAGAGGTTAATTATTTCCATGTCTCAACCCTCTCCCTGCACAAGATAGATCGGATTGTCAGCAAGAGGTGACATATGGAGATAAAGCACAGGTTGCTCTCACGATGCGTGCCCTGGATGTACAGCATTAGCTGAAGGAGCACAACTTGAAAAAACATTTACAGAACTGCTCTGTGGAAACAGCCGCCAGTCCAGATGGTAAACTCAACTGTTTTACTGGGGATACATTAAACATGCAGCTATTTTCAGAGCTGACCCCCCCACCCAGCACTGTTGATAGATACTGAATTAGTAATTGTGAAATCTAGTCTCCTGCTTAAAGGAGAAATCAACTTTTGCTAATTAAATTACATAGCATATGTAATGGCTATAAAAGTAATTTTTATGAGGTAATGGCATTAAAATATCCTTTTATTACCTTTTGCAGTGGCAGCCGGTGATGACTTCATTTTACTAAAACTGCAAAAAAGGTGTAATAAACACTGGAGAGGCAGTCGCGGTGAACAGCGCTACCACCGCAGCTGCTTCCGTCTCCCTGCCTAGTAGTCTACCCATGTCTCGGGCGTCTAGCACGCCGAGGATGGGTTTGTCAGCCGCACATAAGGTCGCCTTGTCGCGTGTGCGCGCGCACAGACAGGACCTTCATGCAGGGAGGAGGCGCGTCAGCTGACTGGCCGGTCGGCTGACGTCAGAGGAGACGCTCGCCGCTCCTCATTGGCTGAGAGGAGTAGGCGTGCCGGAGGGGTCTCCTCTGCTTCATAAGCCAAGCTGAATCACTCACAACTTGTCTGCTGTTGCGAATACTTCGTGTTAGCGCTCAGATCTTTTGATAGCTTAAATATCTAACTTGATAGACTGTATATTATCTGTGTATGACTCTGGGTCGTTCTGACTACTTTTCCGCTCAGTGATTCTGTACTTCTGCCCATCTGATCTTGCTGCCGACTCTGCCTGTTAAATCTTCTTGTCTTAGCTTCCGATTTTGTACTGTGTCCGTCTGTCTGTTGCCAACCCGATTAGTCTGACCACTCTACTCTCACCAGAGGGCCCAGACTCTGGTGAGGGGCTCTGTACTGTTAGGACCCACCAGCTCCTCTGGTGAGGCATTGCTAACCTATAAGTACTACTGTTGCACCAAGCACTATACTTTGCTAGTAGCTATCACACCAGCTGTCTGGTATACTTGTATTATTGGTGATTCTGCAGATCACCATATAATCAGGTATATATCTGTATTATAAGTGATACTGCAGATCACCTAATAATCAGAACTCTGTTACTTTCTGACACATATCGTTACAAAAGGTAAAATTCTTCTTTCTTATGGGGTTATGTTTCCTATGGAAACAGTACACTGTATGTGTGCTGGACTTCCCAGAATTATCATCTCCTAGGTTGCAGGTATTCCTTTCTGATTCGAACAACTGTCCAGTAAAATCATCAGATTGAGAATCAGAAGTGAAATTTAGTGCAGACCAATCAGAATTGACAAGTCGTTGAGGTTTTATCAGTTGTTCAGCAATCAGACATGCTGACTCATACTGATAAATTACACATTCGCAGGTGTACAATCTATCAATTGACAAAACGTGACAGGAACTTGCTCAAGAGTAAAAGATTAGATAGAAGAACCATTAAAAAATGGTTGTACATTGATTTGGCATCTATATCCAGTTATTGTTTGGGATGGCAATCAAAACCATTGTTTGGCTTCAAGTTCATCTGTGGCTTTACCTGTGTGTAACAGACTTTAAGCTGGGTACCATCAAATTGACGGATGTATCAGATCATTTTTGACCAGTTCGATCAGATTCCGATCGATTTTGCGATCCATTTTGGGTACTTATCAACACATCAGGAACAATATGGACGTCTACACATGATGCAATTTCTTATCAGATCATCGGTCGATCTAATGGAAAATTGTACAATGTGTATGAGGCTTTAAGGCACAGGTGTCGAACTCCATACCTGGAGGGCCAGATCCATGCCAGTGTTTAGGAATGGACTGAGAAATGGAGAAAGGTGTTCTACCTGATGGACCACACCTCTCCTGATTCAGTCCCATCAATTAATTTGAGCTGTGTCAAAAATGGGTGAGTACCTCGGCCCTCGAAGGGCCGGTTTGACATCCCTGCTTTAAGGCCTTTAAAGAGGAACTCCAGTGAAAATAATTTAATATAAAAAGGTGCTTAATTTTTACAATAATTATTTATACATGATTTAGTCAGAGTTTGCTCATTGTAAAATCTTTCCTCTCCCAGATTCACATTCTGACATGTATTACATGGTGACATTGTTACTGTGGGCAGATTATGTAGCTGTTCTGGCTTTAACAGACAGCTATAAACAGCCATTTCCTGTGTGTGTCATTGTTACATTGTGGCAGTTTGCCCAGAGTACCATACGGTACCAGAGCCTCTTGTGGGAGGGGTTTCAGCACAAAATCAGTCATACAGCGCCCCCTGATGGTCTGTTTGTGAAAATCATTATATTTTTCATGTAAAAGTGGGTATCAGCTACTGATTGGGATAAAGTTCAATTCTTGGTCGGAGTTTCTCTTTAAGGCCTGTAGATCAACCATCAGATAGATCACTCTCTGCTAGAATCTGTTCAGAGAGGGATCTATTAAACACTGCAAAAAGATTTACAATAGATTTTGGCATGAAATCTATTGGAAATCGGTGTAACGCTGCCACCTACAACCACCTTACCTTCTTGTGCTTTTGAGAAAGCGGCAGTTGCCGCGAAACGGCTGTCAGGCCGGTACCTCCACCCTAACCTATTGGTATACCTGTAAGCCTATGTGTACGCAATAAACCTGAATAGCAAGAGTTGGTGCTCCATATTGTTTTTTCTACTATCCCGTGGATGATACTTCTGGACTGTGAGCACAACCACTAACAGGAGCGATCACATTGAGTCATCTGTCAGCCAGCAACTGGTGCTAACCACACACATCATTTTTTGATTAGCTAATGTAATTCAATTGGATGGATCATCAGACCAGAGCAATGTTATTTTTTTTTTCCCAAATGTAAACACAGGTTTTTGAGGTGATTACGCCTCAATGTTAATTATAGGAAAAGATGAAAATTGCTCTTAAGCTGTCTATAACAGAGTGATTTTTCCTATTGTTTTTTCATGTGTAGAAGAAGTAAAAATCGCTAAACAAAATCGCTCCAAAAATTGCTAGGCATAAATAGAATATCACTAGGCACATGCCTGGAATCGTTTTTAACCACTTGCCGACCGCACACTCATAACGTGCGTCGGCAAAGTGGCAGCTGCAGGACCAGCGACGCAGTACTGCGTCGCCAGCTGCAGCCTAATTAATCAGGAAGCAGCCGCTCGTACGAGCGGCTGCTTCCTGTCAATTCACGGCGGGGGGCTCCGTGAATAGCCTGCGGGCCGCCGATGGCGGCTCGCAGGCTAGATGTAAACACAAGCGGAAATAATCCGCTTTGTTTACATTTGTACGGCGCTGCTGCGCAGCAGCGCCGTAAGGCAGATCGGCGATCCCCGGCCAATCAGCGGCCGGGGATCGCCTCCATGTGACAGGGGACGTCCTGTCACTGGCTGCACAGGACGGATAGCGTCCTGTGCAGCCCAGATCTCCCGGGGGAGCAGGTAGGAGAGGGAGGGGGAGGATTTCGCCGCGGAGGGGGGCTTTGAGGTGCCCCCCCCCGCAAAATGCCAGCCAGGAGGAGCGATCAGACCCCCCCTGCACATCATCCCCCTAGTGGGGAAAAAAGGGGGGCGATCTGATCGCTCTGAGTGCCATTTGATCTGTGCTGGGGGCTGCACAGCCCACCCAGCACAGATCACCTAAACCAGCGCTGGTCCTTAAGGGGGGGTAAAGGGTGGGTCCTCAAGTGGTTAAAAACCGTGTGAAAAATGCTAAGCGTTTGCGATTATGCTAGCGACTTTTGGTGTGCACTGGCCTTAACTGGCCACTGTGAAGTTAATTACTCCTGCAGCAAGTGGATTAAAACAAAAAAAAAAGATAATTCTTCATACCATTATACAAGAGGGATGTGCTTGGTGGTTGCTTGAGCAACCAGCCTAGAATGCACAACCTCCCCCCATGCAGCATTAAATACTTACTGAGTGTCCAATGCCGTCTTCTAACCATCCTGTCACTCCTAGCAGCTTTCTGGCATCCTCCGTGCATGGCTCCCGGCTTGTCACCTGACCCGCGTCAGGTCACGTGACTTGCCGAGATCCATGCACAGAAGCCGGAAAGCAACAGGACGGTTAGAAGTAGATGCTGGATACTTGGTTAGTATTTAATGCCCTGCAACAACCCCACAAACATCCTTAAAACTGAGTCCCCATTATCCCCCTCAGGCATACCAGTTAGATGAGTCCCAGCTTACTCAGGGCCGGATTTCTACCCTTGGCTGCCCAATGCCACTATCACCAGTTGCCCCCTGACCAACAATATCCTAACCAACCCCCACCCCTGAAGCACACACAAACTTTATACATACACTATTTATCCCAACAACAGCAGCTAGATTCCACAGATTACAGAATGTAATAGCCACTATACCCCCCAGATACAAAAATTAAGAAGCCATGGCCTCAATAGATACAAGAATTAAAGGATACAACCAGGCAAAAAAAATGAAACAAAAATCCACTTACCTGGGGCTTCCTCCAACCCCTGGCAGCCATCCTGTGCCCTTGCCGCAGCTCCGATGGTTCTCGGTCTCCTCCGCTGCAGATGCCGGCCTCGCCTGGTCGGCTTCTTGTGAGCTCCATCGCGCAGGTCGCGCTGACGTCATCAGAACGGTACTGCTCAGGTGCAGGACTACTGCGTCTGCACAGTACAGTCCTGATGATGTCAGTGCAACCACGTGACCTGTGCGGTGAAGTGCACAATAAGCCGACCTGGCGAGGTCTGCGTCTGTAACGGAGGAGACCGGGAGCCACCGGAGCTGCGCCGAGGGCACAGGACAGCTGCCAGGGGCTGGAAGAAGCCCCAGGTAAGTGTATTTTTTTTTGCCTGGACGTATCCTTTAAGTAGCCATGTTCCATAAGATTAAAGAAGCAAGTAGTCACTAGGAATATTCATTCATATTCTGTGGAATTTAATTTTCCACATTTCTGAGCAGAAATCTGTATTTCAGATCTTAAAACGGAAATGGGATTTCTGTGGAAATCAGATTTATCTCGACTCTGTAATTTTAGCCCAATCACAGAACTCAGAAGCATTTGACCAATCAGAGAATGTAGAACTTTTCCAGATTACTGCAGGTAATTTTAGACCTATCACAAGACTTTGATGCAAGCAAGTATTCCTGAGTCTTGGCCTAAAATATCCGTGGCATTCTGACTTACCGTGGTAAAATTCTGCATTCTCTCATTGGTCTAATACTTCCGATTCAACTCGGAAATATTTGGCCAATTAGAGAATGCAAAAAATTAAAATTGACGGAAATTTGCAGAATCGGTAATCGAGGATTCTCAGCATGGCCTTTACTCTTTATAAAGACACTCCATGAAAAAGATTTATACAAAGATGCTGGCCAGCCTCCCTGCTCACTGTACACTATTTTGGCAGTTGGGTGGAGCAACCACTATTCACGAAGTGTGTTTGAAAATAAAGAAAACCCTGAGAACCCCCCATGAGGATATGGGCTAGTCCACAACTAGATTTCCACTACTTAATGTAAGTGACAGCAACATAGTAGAAAAGTAATTTATGGCTCACTTTACTCTGGAAGAAACATACTTCTTATTTGTGTGTGTTTGTGTGTGTGTGTATGTATGTATGTATATATATATGTATATACAGTGGTGTGAAAAACTATTTGCCCCCTTCCTGATTTCTTATTCTTTTGCATGTTTGTCACACTTAAATGTTTCTGCTCATCAAAAACCGTTAACTATTAGTCCAAGATAACATAATTGAACACAAAATGCAGTTTTAAATGATGGTTTTTATTATTTAGTGAGAAAAAAAAACTCCAAATCTACATGGCCCTGTGTGAAAAAGTGATTGCCCCCCCCCCCCCCCCTTGTTAAAAAATAACTTAACTGTGGTTTATCACACCTGAGTTCAATTTCTGTCGTCACCCCCAAGCCTGATTACTGCCACGCCTGTTTCAATCAAGAAATCACTTAAATAGGAGCTATCTGACACAGAGAAGTAGACCAAAAGATCCTTAAAAGCTAGACATCATGCCAAGATCCAAAGAAATTCAGGAACAAATGAGAACAAAAGTACTGTAATTGAGATCTATCAGTCTGGTAAAGGTTATAAACCCATTTCTAAAGCTTTGGGACTCCAGCGAAGCACAGTGAGAGCCATTATCCACAAATGGCAAAAGCATGGAGCAGTGATGAACCTTACCAGGAGTGGCCGGCCGACCAAAATTACCCCGAGAGCGTGGAGAAAACTCATCCGAGAGGCCACAAAAGACCCCAGGACAACATCTAAAGAACTGCAGGCCTCACTTGCCTCAATTAAGGTCAGTGTTCACGACTCCACCAAAAGAAAGAGACTGGGCAAAAACGGCCTGCATGGCAGATATCCAAGGCGCAAACCACTTTTAAGCAAAAAGAACATTAAGGCTTGTCTCAATTTTGCTAAAAAAACATCTCAATGATTGCCAAGACTTTTGGGAAAATACCTTGTGGACCGATGAGACAAAAGTTGAACTTTTTGGAAGGTGCGTGTCCCGTTACATCTGGCATAGAAGTAACACAGCATTTCAGCAAAAGAACATCATACCAATAGTAAAATATGGTGGTGGTAGTGTGATGGTCTGGGGTTGTTTTGCTGCTTCAGAACCTGGAAGGCTTGCTGTGATAGATGGAACCATGAATTCTACTGTCTACCAAAAAATCCTGAAGGAGAATGTCCGGCCATCTGTTCCTCAACTCAAGCTGAAGCGATCTTGGATGCTGCAGCAGGACAATTACCCAAAACACACCAGCAAATCCACCTCTGAATGGCTGAAGAAAAACAAAATGAAGACTTTGGAGTGGCCTAGTCAAAGTCCTGACCTGAATCCTATTGAGATGTTGTGGCATGACCTTAAAAAGGTGGGTCATGCTAGAAAACCCTCAAATAAAGCTGAATTACAACAATTCTGCAAAGATGAGTGGGCCAAAATTCCTCCAGAGCGCTGTAAAAGACTCGTTGCAAGTTATCGCAAATGCTTGATTGCAGTTATTGCTGCTAAGGGTGGCCCAACCAGTTATTAGGTTCAGGGGGCAATTTCTTTTTCACACAGGGTCATGTAGGTTTTGAGGTTTTTTTCTCACTAAATAATAAAAAACATCACTTAAAACTGCATTTTGTGTTCAATTATGTTATCATGGACTAATAGTTAACGTTTTTTGATGAGCAGGAATATTTAAGTGTGACAAACATGCAAAAGAATAAGAAATCAGGAAGGGGGCAAATAGTTTTTCACACCACTGTGTGTATGTATATATATATATATATATATATATATATATTTATATATTTATATTTATATATATATATATATATATATATATATATATATATATATATATATATATATATATATATTTTATATATATATATATATATATATATTTATATATATATATTATATATATATATATATATATATATATATATATATATATATATATATATATATATATTTATATATATATATATATATATTTATATATATATTTATATATATATATTTTATATATATATATATATATATATATATATATATATATTTATATATATATATATATATATATATATATATATATATATTTATATATATATATATATATTTATATATATATATATATATATATATATATATATATATATATATATATATGTGTGTGTATATATAATATATTACATTTTAAGATTTGTGCAACAGTGGTCCTTTAAGGACACCAATACGGTAGTTGGTGCCTTTAAGATGGCTTAGGCTATGTCTGCCTGTAAGCTGTTTCTATGCCAGTAGACTCCCTTTCATTGGGTTCTTAGCTTTTGCTGTGAACTGCATCCTTACTTCTTGTATTTCAGAGTGTTGATTGGCAGCGGTGTGATGTAGGTATTAGAATAACTTATGGGAGGAGCAGTTGAAAAAGTCACGGCCAAAAATGGGCGCAATTATTATTTATCGATATATGTGGGCACAATTGTTATTTATCATAATATAGAAAGCCATTACGCTATTTAGCGGATGGCTGCAATTGAATTGAAAGTTGGTAGCAGGGATCAGGGAGTGTTAAGGTTAGGCACCACCAGGGGGGTCTTAGGGTTAGGCACCACCAAGGGGGTCTTAGGGTTAGGCACCACCAAGGGCATCTTAGGTTTAGGCACCACCAAGGGGGTCTTGGGGTAAGGCACCACCAGGGGGGTCTTAGGGTTAGGCACCACCAAGGGGATCTTAGGGTTAGGCACCACCAAGGGGATCTTAGGGTTAGGCACCACCAAGGGGATCTTAGGGTTAGGCACCACCAAGGGGATCTTAGGGTTAGGTACCACCAAGGGGGTCTTAAGGTAAGGCACCACCAGGCGGGATCTTAGGGTTAGGCACCACCAGGGTGGTTTTAGGGTTAGGCACCACCAGGTGGGTCTTGGGATTAGGCACCACCAGGGGAGGGTTCTGTGTGAGAGTAGGGAGAGGTTAGGTAATAGTTAGGTTCAACATTATCAGTAAATTTACCAATAATGTAATACTGCAATTAAATTATTGTTTACCGTTTTTTTGTTATCGATTTTGTTATTTACCAATATTGCTAGAAATATTGGTATTTAACATTGCACCTAAATTAGCTTGCAACTTTTTCAAATGTATGCCTTATGGGACCCTAGTGTTTCACCTTGTTGCCAGGCTTGGTGCATCTTTCACACTGGATCTTCGTTTTCTTGACTTTTTCTCTGGTGGTTGAACCCTGGACTGTTGGGAACATTATGTAGTGTTTGGAGGCCACCCCTAAAGGGGGTCGATAATATTAGGGAACTTGCAACTCCCTGTTTCACCTGCAGGTGGTAATATTGTGCTTTCACTGAGTATGAGCAGACGGCCTTCTTCAGTTTTCCGACTTGGATTATTCATGCCATACACCTTCAGTCCTCTAGTTAACGATCTCCCCTTTCCATAACTCCTTTACACACTTGGGCTTCCCCCTCGCTGCTGTGCTGTGCTTGATGTGTTGTGCTTCAGGTCCTAACTACAGGAGCAGTTGGAAAAGCTGCGGCCAAAAATGGGTGCAATTTCTATTTATCGATATATGTGGGCACAATTGTTATTAATCGTAATATAGAAAGCCGTTATGCTATTTAGCAGGTGGCTGCAATTAAATTTAAATTTATCGTATTTTTGTTAGTGGGGATCAGGAGGTGTTAAGGTTAGGCACCACCAGCGGTGGGTTTTGTGTGAGAGTAGGAAGAGGTTAGGTTATAGTTAAGTTCAATGTTATCGGTAAATTTGTGGTATTACATTATCAGTAAATTTACTGATAAAGTAATACCACAATCAGATTGTAATTTACCATTTTTGTTATTTTTTTTTTTTTTATTTAACGTTGCACTTAAATTGTTTTTACTGATATTGCTAGTAATATCATTATTTAACGTTGCGCCTCGTGACTTTTTCAAATGTATGCCTAACTACTGATACTGATTGCTGCTGATTCAATCGGTTCCCAACACATCTCTGCCTTGACTTTACTGTATTGTGTGTGTATATATACAGCATAGGTGTGTTTTGTAATTATTGCATTTAGTAAGTTCATTGTTTTTTAGGCAACATAATGGTGACAATTTATACTGCAGTATGCGTGGTAGCACTGAATATCATTGCACCAGCCTTTCATACTTGAAATGTTGGCAATTCTTTATCAGGTCTTCTAATGATTGAAAGTTTCCTCCTGGGGGTGGCGATGTTTGAAACTTTGATGCTTTGCCGCATGGCATTTAAGGTTGAAATTTTCCATGGTTGGACAGTGCAGGAATTGGGTATATAAATTGGAATCTGGAGAAGGAAATCTATAGTCACTGTTACCAATTCTGTACTTTGCATTGATTCTTTATTTTGTATATTGGTATATAACATTGTCTATATTATTTTGTACCCCATGTTTGTTTCCTACTTTGTACATCGCCCCAGAATATGTTGGCGCTTTATAAATCAATAATAATAATACTGAGCAGCTTGAGAATAGAAAGGATTATACCGAAATGTTGCTTCTATATGCAGGTTGACTCTTCTTCCTACCAATCCATGGTCGTTGCTTTACACTGATTTAAAACAGGGCTACTATACTGAATTTATTTTTTTATGGACACCTTTAACATTGAATAATACAATTACCAGCACCCAGAAAAACATCTTGGTAAATCTTTCTTCCACAAGAACTTCTTATGGCTCCATCTAGTGGCCACTGACATTACTGCAAGCAGTACATGCCATTCAGCTATACATTTTACCTTTGTACAGTTTAAAGGGGAACCTAAGTAAGTGGTATACGGATGCTGCCATATTTATTTCCTTTTAATCAATACCAGTTGCCTGGCAGCCCTGCTGGTCTATTTCTCTGCAGTAGTATCTGAATAACACCAGAAACAAGCATGCAGCTAGTCTTGTCAGATCTGATTTTAAAGTCTGAAACACCTGATCTGCTGCATGCTTGTTCAGGGGCTATGGCTAATAGTATTAGAGGCAGCGGATCAGCAGGGTTGCCAGGCAACTGGTATTGCTTAAAAGGAAATAAACATGGCAGCCTCCATATACCTCTCTCTTCAGTTCCCCTTTAAACAAGGAAAGCAATGACATAGCTGCTTGCCAAACGTGTGTAAAACAGCTCATCACTGGTCTGTTCAATAATAAATTCAATATATGATTCTGCTTGTTTAAAGAGATGCTGCACTTATACTTAACCACTTGAGGACCGCAGTGTTAAACCCCCCTAAAGACCAGGCCATTTTTCTTCAATTGGGCCACTGCAGCTTTAAGCTCGCTGCTCGGCCGCACAACTCAGCACACAAGTGATCACCCCCCCCCCCCTTTTCTCCTCACCAACAGAGCTCTGTTGGTGAGGTCTGATCGCTCCCCCAATGTTTATTTATTTATTTTTTTGTAAATATTTTTTTATTTATAAAAACATGTATTTCTTTCATTATTTTCCCTCCCTTCCTCCCCCAGTCAGCTAATCACTGTGATCGGCTGTGATAGGCTTCAGCCGATCGCTTCTGTGTCCCCCAAGAGGACATTCGTGTCACACGGCTGTCCCCAGTGCAGCGCTGCCTTAGATCGTAGCGCTGTACAGGTATATTAGAAGGCGGTTTCGCCGCCTAACAGTCTACGAGCAGCAATTGCCACAGGGAGGCCAAAGGCGGAGCATCAGCATGCGTGCTCTCCTACTAGCGCCATAGAAGGCCATTCACGCCAATCGGCATGGAGTGCTCCTGGGGCTACCGACGCATTCAAGCCAAGTGGCGTAGAGCGGTTGGCAAAAGGTTAAGTATGTTTCAATATCTTTGGCTGCATTCACAGTATGCCATTGTCGTACCATCCATTTTTTTTTCAACAATAAAGCTTTTATTGAAAAACTTCTTGTACATACAGCATGGTACAATAAGCAAAAGTATCGTTTTGGTATCAGTCATTGATTAACTACAAGATAATGTCAAATCAGTATCCATGTCATTATCATAACTACAATTACAGTGGTATATTAACCCCATATATCTACATTTTAATGGATGCACATGACTGTGGGGCAAGGCGTGTTGCTGGATCCGCTGCCACTCCAGCATGGAGGTCTGCTAATCATTAAATCAATGGCTACACAATAAAACTTTCCAGATAAATGCTTGCAATCAGTCAGATTGTTATGTAATGGACAAAAATGTTATCTGTCAATCTAAATCAGCCCAGAGAAAATCGTTCTTTGATCGGTCCATTTTGAATCCACTCCCTGGTCTGTCAAAATGCAGGGCAGCAGATATAGTGTCAACAGAGCCCTAAAATATGTCCCTAAATTCAATATACTTGCATTTTGACTTCAGCCCTATTTTATAATACAGGCATGTCTCTTCAATTATGTCCAGTGTGCCTGTGTTGATAGTTAACTGGCTGCAGTGTGTGTTATTATCCTTGTGAATACTGTGCTTCTAATGTGTTCCATTCTTTCTCTTATGTTTGATTTGGGGTGGACCAAGGAAACTGAGGACCCGAAAGACACAAAGGAAAAAACACCAGGCGCCAATAGTGCAATATGTCTATACACCAAGATAAATATGTGTAAAATAATACCTTTACAATGTTTGGGTTGCAAGAAATGCAACCACTAATATGGCTAAAGGTTGCCACAAATGATCCAATTTCTAGCTAAAAATCATTAGAGCGATCAGATAATTCTGGAGTGAAATCGTTCACAACACCATCAACAAACCAATTTTTGCTTCCTACCTATCACAGCCAACAAGAAAATCCAAATTTAGGCACAATGAAAAACACAGTCAGACGTTTTTACAATCGTTCGTAGTAAATTGTGCCTATCAACAGAGATTTAGAGTCAATCCGAGCAGAATTTCTGATCGCTCTTAACAATTTTTTGCTAAAAATTGGACCATTAGTGGCCACCTTTACGGAGGAAAACCCACCTCCACTTGGGTCTGCAAAGTTCCACAGAGGTCGCACTCCTGATAGATTGGGTAGTTCCTAGGGATAAGGAGTACTTAAAACATAAAACTTCCAAATTGAGGCCCATATAAAAAGCAGAGGAAATAACACATGGAGCAATCAAACTCAATTGAGATTTTCAAGAGTTTATTGCACTAAAGGTTCAAGCAACGCATTTCATGGGTATCTCCCACTTCATCAGATCAATAAAAACCATCAAAAAGTGCCTCTTAGCCCAAATGTAGTAGACTTGACCGTCTCAATTAGAAACCTGTTGTCTGAGTTTTTGATTGCTCCATATGCTACTTTTCCACAGGAGAGAGAAGCTTACCATTCCTCTACTTTTTATACCATTTTAATTGTTGTATACCTTTTGGGCCCCTCCACTGTTTTAAGTCTTTCTCCTATGTTGCTAATTGCATGTCTGTAGTGATTATCATCCCTGCGCAGATCTTATCAGCACTTCAGCAGACTCTCTCAAGTAGAGTACAGGGCTAGAAAAAGGTTGAAAACCACCTACTAGTATTTTAACCACTTCAGCCTACAGCTTCGAAAATCTTATGCATCCGAGCAATGTTCACCTCCCATTCATTCGCTAATAACTTTATCGCTACTTATCAAAATTAATTGATCTATATCTCGTTTTTTCCGCCACTAATTAGGCTTTCTTTAGGTAGTACATTTTGCTAAGAGCCACTTTACTGTAAATACATTTTAACAGGAAGATTAAAGAGAATCTGTATTGTTAAAATCGCACAAAAGTAAACATACCAGTGCGTTAGGGGACATCTCCTATTACCCTCTGTCACAATTTCGCCGCTCCTCGCCACATTAAAAGTGGTTAAAAACAGTTTTAAAAAGTTTGTTTATAAACAAACAAAATGGCCACCAAAACAGGAAGTAGATTGATGTACAGTATGTCCACACATAGAAAATACATTCATACACAAGCAGGCTGTATACACCCTTCCTTTTGAATCTCAAGAGATCATTTGTGTGTCTCTTTCCCCCTGCAGCTATCTTCCACTGAAGTGTCAGGCTGTTTCTTCCTGCAGAGTGCAGACAGCTCTGCCTGTATGTAATTCCTCAGTATGTGAAAGCCCAGCCAGCTCAGAGGAGGATTTATCCAGCTTGTAAAAGATAAGAGAGAAGAGAGAAGCTGCCCTAATCTAAATAATACACAGGCAGTGTGCAGAGAGGGTCCTGGAGGGGGGAGATGCATCACAGAACCACAACACTGAAGAACTTGGCAGCCTTCCAGACACAGGCCTGACAAGTCTGACAAGAGAGAGATAAGTTGATTTATTACAGAGATGGTGATAGTAGAACGTGCTGCAGTAAGCCAGAACACATTAGAATAGCTTTTGGAACTTGTAGGATGATAAAAAACAGGATGCAATTTTTGTTACGGAGTCTCTTTAAGATAGAAATGGAAAAAAAATCATTATTTCTCAGTTTTTGGCCATTATAGTTTAAAATTAATACATGCTACAGTAATTAAAACCCATGCATTTTATGTGCCCATTTGTCCCGCTTATTACACCATTTAAATTACATCCCTATCACAATTTATGGCGCCGATATTTTATTTAGAAATAAAGGTGCATTTTTTCAATTTGCGTCCATCACTATTTACAAGCTTATAATTTTAAAAAATTTAATAAAATACTCTCTTGACATGTATATTTAAAAAGTTCAGACCCTTAGGTAACTATTTATGTAGTTTTTTTTTTTTTTTAATTGTAATTTTTTTTATTTTTTTTTTAATACAAAAATGTATTTGGGTAATTTTAGTTTGGGAGGTAAATAGCCAATTTTAGATGTAATATAATGTATTTTTTTATTCAATACAGGTATGTGGGTGCAGTTTACTATTTGGCCACAAGATGGCCACATTCAAAAAATTCCTAGATGCGAACGATGTCGCATCTAGGAACTAAAATGAAGAGAAGAAGTTTCCTGGGGGCAGAAATACCACGCTCTCTGATGAGAAAGCGTCGGTATTTCTGCCGGGGACTTAGATCGGTGAATGGGAATTATATTCCCATTCACTGATCGGGTGGGCAGCGGGAGGCAGCGGGAGCACGGGCGCGCGCCCGATCGCGCGCACCACACGGCTGCAGCACCACTGCCTATCTGGACGGATATATGCGTCCAGATATGGCGAAGTGGTAAAACTAAAGCACACAAAAACTGCAAGGATACCTATTATAATCTTCAGTACAATCACACAACACAGGGCATTCTTTGGTCAATGATGAATGGACAAAATATTACTGATATTTATCATGGTTATTTTTATATTGGAAATAATGCTTTCCATGATCATTAGCTGGTTAATTCCTGTCACATACCTTTTGAGTGAAATTCTCCTCACTATGGATCCAGGCAGCAATAATGTTGGAAAAGGTGGTGTTAAAAATGGTAACACTTGGCTAAGCAACTTGCAAGAAGGTTTTTCTTGTGTATCATAGTGGAATAACAGCAACTTCGCCAGATCTCACAAGACCTTACATTGCAGAAGATTAAGCTTGAAAGCAACAGAGTAGAGAGGCACAAAATTACACTGAGTATGACAATCAACAAAATGCACAGTATCGCCTTGTGGTCTTTTAGTACACACACATTCTAAGCCTGAAAGCTGTTGCCCATAAATATTACAACAAATAAGAACAGCAGATGTTCTAACACCTAGGTTCTCAACGTGTGGTACGCGTACCCCAGGGGGTACTTCTGATGGTTCCAGGGGGTACTTGGGCTTGATATACTTAACCAAGAATAACTAATTTAGAGTTTTAGAAAATGATAAATCTTATTTAACCACTTCAGCCTACAGCTTCGAAAATCTTATGCATCCAAGCAATGTTCACCTCCCATTCATTCGCTAATAACTTTATCGCTTCTTATCAAAATTAATTGATCTATATCTCGTTTTTTCCGCCACTAATTAGGCTTTCTTTAGGTAGTACATTTTGCTAAGAGCCACTTTACTGTAAATACATTTTAACAGGAAGATTAAGATAGAAATGGAAAAAAAACATTATTTCTCAGTTTTTAGCCATTATAGTTTAAAATTAATACATGCTACAGTAATTAAAACCCATGCATTTTATGTGCCCATTTATCCCGCTTATTACACCATTTAAATTACGTCCCTATCACAATTTATGGCGCCGATATTTTATTTAGAAATAAAGGTGCATTTTTTCAATTTGCGTCGATCACTATTTACAAGCTTATAATTTTAAAAAATGTAATAAGATACTCTCTTGACATGTATATTTAAAAAGTTCAGACCCTTAGGTAACTATTTATGTAGTTTTTTTTTTTTAATTGTAATTTTTTTTATTATTTTTTTTAATACAAAAATGTATTTGGGTAATTTTAGTTTGGGAGGTAAATAGCCAATTTTAGATGTAAAAGAATGTATTTTTTATTCAATACAGGTATGTGGGTGCAGTTTACTATTTGGCCACAAGATGGCCACATTCAAAAAGTTCCTAGATGCGAACGATGTCGCATCTAGGAACTAAAATGAAGAGAAGTTGTTTCCTGGGGGCAGAAATACCACGCTCTCTGATGAGAAAGCGTCGGTATTTCTGCCGGGGACTTGGATCGGTGAATGGGAATTATATTCCCATTCACTGATCGGGGGGGCAGCGGGAGGTAGCGGGGGCGCGCGCGGGCGCCCAATCGCGCGCACCACACGGCTGCAGCACCACTGCCTATCTGGACGGATATATGCGTCCAGATATGGCGAAGTGGTTAAACACCATCAAATTAATATTTTAGCTAATTAAAAACAATAGTAAATGCTTGGAAATTGTTTAGTACCAATTATCATGTACTAAGATTAAATATATATATATATATATATATATATATATGTCAAGGGGTACTTGTGATAATGTTTACTATGCTAGGGGGTACTTGGGGAGTACAGGGTGTTAAAAGGGGTACATACCAATAAAATGTTGAGAAACACTGTTAACACACCTTTAGTTTTTCCAAAACACCCAAATTGTGATTTAGTAGGCTTTTAATACATTCTGTGTGATTCCTTGCAGAATGGATAGTGAATGGGATCTTAAACAGGTACTTTAAAAGTGTGTGTGTGTGTATATATATATATATATATATATATATATGTGTGTGCGTGTGTGTGTGTGCGTGCGTGCGTGCATGCGTGCGCGTGTGTGTGTGTGTGTGTGTGTGTGTATAGGGGTTGGACAAAATAATGGAAACACCTTGAAAATCAACAGAATATATTTTAATATGGTGTAGCGGTAATTACAGCCTCAATTCTCTGAGGTATTGATTCATACAAATTGTAAATTGTTTCCAAAGGAATTTTAGCCCATTCTTCAGTTAAACACCCTCCAGTTCTTTTAGAGATGATGGCAGCGGATATCGACTTCTTTTTGAATCTCTAATAATGACCACAAATGCTCAATAATGTTGAGGTCTGGGGATTGTGGTGGCCAGATGAGATGCTCAACTACATTAAGATGTTCCTCGTGCCATTCTTTAACAATTCTAGCTGTATGGATTGGGGCATTATCATCTTGAAAGATGGCATTCCCCTCCGGAAACAGTTCTTGAACCATAGGATGAACTTGGTCTCCCAAAATTCTTAAATAGTCTTGGATGTTAATTCTTCCATGAAGGGAAATCATTGGCCCGGCGGGTTTCCAAGAAATAGCACCCCAGATCATCACAGAACCCCCGCCATGTTTTATGGTTGGGAGAAGGCAGTCTGGATGAAATGCTTCTTTCGGCTGTCTCCAAACGTACACTCGGCCGGAGGTCGGAAATAAGGTAAACAATGATTTGTCTGAGAAAATCACATTTTTCCACTGCTCAAGGGATTAATTCTGGTGGCTTCTACACCCCTCTAAACGCTTTGAAACATTTGTCTTTGAGAGCAGAGGTTTTCTAATTGCAGTTCTTCCGTGGAATCCAGATTTGTGCAGCTCCCGATGAACAGTTTTTGTGGAAACTGGGTTCTGTAGGTGTTCATTCAGCTCTGCAGTGATTTTAGGAGCTGTGGTCTTGCAAGCCTTTCTAACAATTCAATTTAGAGTCTGACGGGCTCTCTCAGACAACTTTGACTTTCGGCCACAACTGTGCTTTGGTGAGAACTTTTTTCCTTCTCTTTCAAAGGCAGTCATTACTTTTGAGAAAGTACCTCTTGAAATGCCAAGCATTCGGGCAGTTTCAGTTACAGTAGCGCCTGCCATACAAGCACCAACAATTTGGCCTCTTTGAAAGTCTGAGAGATCTGCCATTATTATAAGTTATAACCAATAATAAAAAATGGAACATGTTAAGTTTTGATTGCTTAAAACATGTTCAAAGATTATGACGCCAATACATTAGGTGTTTCCATTATTTTGTCCAACTCCTGTATATATGCAGTATGTATGTATGTATACACACACACACACACACACACACACACACACACACACACACACATGCGTCTGCCCCTTGAAGTTTTCTACATTTTGACATATTACTGCCACAAATATGAATCCATTTTATTGGAATTCCACGTGAAAGACCAATACAAAGTGGTGTACACGTGAGAAGTGGAACGAAAATCATACATGATTCCAAACATTTAAGACAAAAATAACTGCAAAGTGAGGTGTGCGTAATTGTTCAGCCCCCTGAGTCAATTCTTTGTAGAACCACCTTTTGCTGCAATGACAGCTGCCAGTCTTTTAGGGTATGTCTCTACCAGCTTTGCACATCTAGAGACTGAAATCCTTGCCCATGATTCTTTGCAAAACAGCTCCAGCTCAGTCAGATTAGATGGACAGCGTTTGTGAACAGCAGTTTTCAGATCTTGCCACAGATTCTCAATTGGCTTTAGATCTGGACTTTCACTTGGCCATTCTAACACATGGATATGTTTTGTTTTAAACCATTCCATTGTTGCCCTGGCTTTATGTTTAGGATCGTTGTCCTGCTGGAAGGTGAACCTCCGCCCCAGTCTCAAGTCTTTTGCAGACTCCAAGAGGTTTTCTTCCAAGATTGCCCTGTATTTGGCTCCATCCATCTTCCCATCAACTCTGACCAACTTCCCTGTCCCTGCTAAAGAGAAGCACCCCCAGAGCATGATGCTGCTATCACCATAATTTACAGTTGGGATGGTGTGTTCAGAGTGATGTTCCACCACACATAGCATTTAACATTTTGGCCAAAAAGTTCAGTTTTGGTCTCATCTTACCAGAGCACCTTCCACATATTTGATTTGACCCCCACATGGCTTGTGGCAAACGGGACGTCTTCTGTTAACAATGGCTTTCTTCTTGCCACTCTTCCATAAAGGACAACTTTGTACAGTTCACGACTAATAGTTGTCCTATGGACAGATTCCCCCACCTGAGCTGTAGATCTCTGCAGCATGTCCAGAGTCACCATCGGCCTCTTGACTACATTTCTGATCAGCGCTCTCCTTGTTCGGCCTGTGAGTTTAGGTGGATGGCCTTGTCTTGGTAGGTTTACAGTTGTGCCATACTCCTTCCATTTCTGAATGATCGCTTGAACAGTGCTCCGTGGGATGTTCAAGGATTTGGAAATCTTTTTGTAGCCTAAGCCTGCTTTACATTTCTCAATAACTTTATCCCTGATCTGTCTGGTGTGTTCTTTGGACTTCATGATGTTGTTGCTCCCAAGATTCTCTTAGACAACCTCTGAGGCTGTCACAGAGCAGCTGTATTTGTACTGACATTAGATTACACACAGGTGCACTCTATTTAGTCATTAGCACTCATCAGACAATGTCTATGGGCAACTGACTGCACTTAGACCAAAGGGGTCTGAATAATTACGCACACCCCACTTTGCAGTTATTTATTTGTAAAAAATGTTTGGAATCATGCATGATTTTCGTTCCACTTCTCACGTGTACACCACTTTGTGTTGGTCTTTCACATGGAATTCCAATACAATTGATTCATGTTTGCGGCAGTAATATGACAATATGTGGAAAACTACAAAGGGGTGAATACTTTTGCAAACCAATATATATATATATATATATATATATATATATATATATATATATATATATATATGTGTGTGTGTGTATATGTATTAATTCAAGGAACTTATACACAGATAAAATAAGCTTCACCTGTGAGTATTTACACAAGGCTAGGAAAGCATTTTAACATTTTCAACCAATACTACAGTTGAAGCTATTTTGTTAACACTTTTTACACTTACCCAGGCGGTAGACCATTTAGAAGACGATCCAAGCAGAAAGTACTAAATTCTGCCCATTAACCTGTCACCATGACCATCTGCTTTTCTTACAGGCAAGCTCATTTGGCAACTATTATACGTAAGATGTGGGTCTCCCTGGATTTCCCTGAAAACACAGCAGTGACTGATAATGACTTTGAGCTCCCACAAGATGAGGTAGGAGTTTGTGCTTTGCATTATTTTCCAGCTTATCTCTCTCCAGAATCCTGCCTGGTCCATATCACAGTGCATGGACTAAACCAATTTCCGGCCACAGAAAGTCTGCTACCCATCACTGCTGAGCTGTACTTTAACTTTATTTTGTTTGCTTCCATGTAGATAAAATGGGTAACACGTTTCATGTGGACTGAGAATGCCATATTTTTGAAATACATTAGCAGATCTTTAGATGACATCACTAACATACCTGGATACACTGTGTAATAGCACTCCCCGCAACTGAGCAAGAAATAATATGGTCATGTGGTATATTTCCAGCATCTTTTAACTATGGCACAGGGGAAAAGTTCAAAGTCTAAAATTTGTTTACCAATGCATCACTATACAGTAATAACTTTATAATGCTAGTTTCATTGGAACTTTTGGCACCCCCTCTACCCCAACTAGTTGCTATGATTTGTGATTAGTTGCTGGCACATGTAACAGCACTAGCTGATCCTCTTATCACTAAAAATATTGCCTGTTCCTAACCTTCTCCCTAAACGATAACTCCTTGCCTTCCTTACACTTAACTCTACCCTCTTCCTTTTAATATCACTCCCTTCCTGATGCCTAACCTTAACCCACCCTCCCCACCTCCCCCAACATTGAGGCTCTGTTCCCAATAGATCGGAGAACAGACATTTCTTTGTTCGTTCTGCACTCATCGCTAAACGGGCAGTGAATATAAATTTATAAATCTGAGCCGTTCACACTTTTCACACTGCAACAGATCTGTGGTCTGTGATAATCCTGGGCAGGTGGATGCATTCTCCTATATAGCCTACGGGGGTAACGCATCCATCCCGGGCTCCAACAGTGGACCATCGGAGCAGACACTATACTGTCCACTCCTGCTGCTCACATGTGGTCCAGTACCAAGTGGGAACAGAGCCTCACTCTTTGCTAGTGTCTAATCTTACCTTTCAACCACTTAATGGTTTTAGTACAGTATATCTACTCCACTACAAACTTCATCTAAGCCTCAGGGGAGTATGTGCGCTCTCCTGCTCGCCCGTGCGTGTGATCCTGCACCTGTTCTTGCCACCACCCGTTAGCCTGGAGATCAATGAATGGGAACACAGTTCCCATTGTTTTAGGTCCTCGTATCAATGATTGCAGCATCAATATGATGCCTGCGGTCATTAAACACTGTAATTACCCTTACACTCATTACTTTTTGCATACGGTGCTAAAAGCAAGTGCAGGAAGCTAATGAGTGAGGACATCTTGTGGCCAAATAGTAAAATTACACCTACATCCATTTATTTTAATATCGTGATCTACACATAATTTATAATAAACCCCTTACCTCCCACACTATCCCATAAATACCCACATGAAACTTTTGAATAAAAAAAATACAAATTAAAAATAAAACAAAAACAAACCAGAAAAAGTTACCTTAGGGACTAAACTTTTTAATATGTATGTCAAGTTTTGGCTTTATGATTACTGAATACCATTAGAAAAATTAAGCACCTTATCAATAATGCCCTGTATTAGAAGACATTATTTCCTGTGGTGAAATATTCTCCCAAGTTAACCTACAATCAAATGTAACACATTTAGGGCTTGATTCACTAAACCGTGAAAAGACAAATATCACACCTTATCAAAGATATCACACGTTATCAAAAGTTATCACACCTTATCAAAGTTAGCACGCCTTATCAGAGTAGCATAGCGAGCTCTACGAACTTATGCCTGCTAATTGGCAATGGCACTCGTCCTGCCCTGAGCCCCTGCAGGTTTGTAGCACTTGCTGTGCGACTCTGATAAGGCATGTTAACTTTGATAACGAGTGATAACTTTGAGAACGTGTGATATCTTTGATAAGGTGTGATATTTGTCTTATCACGGTTTAGTGAATCAAGCCCAAATTGTGCAGAGGCAAAGATGAATGCCACCCACAAATGCATGGTCTAATAGAAACCAGTGATAGACTTCATGTTTCCCAAATACACTATTAGATAAACCAGTAAAATCTCCTGCAGGATCTTATGACCAGTGATGTCACTTTCTGCAGGGGAGGAGCTCCACATTATTCAGTGAGTCTCTTCAGTTAACACTAAAATGCTCCAACACAGCTTTCAAGCAGGCTATTGTCACAAGGGACAGGTTGGGATCACAGTGGGGCTCCAGCGTCTCCTGAACCCCACAGCGACCACTTAATGGCTTACTCAAAGAAGTATCAATAGCCATAAGTCTTAATATTTTTGATGTATATATTGCTGAGATTTATCAGAGTTACTGTAAACCTTCCAATAAAGTTAAGTTTCTGGAGAAAATAGTTTTGTTATAGACAATAGGTGGAATTTGGGGGAGCGATGGCATCTGGAGGGAGGATTTTTGTTATGCTAGGTTTGTGGCCATGAGAATACAATTTTAGTATTGTTTAGTATTGGTGGGAAGCATTTTTTATCCTTTAGGCGTCTGCTGATAATTCAGATGTAGAGATCATGTGTATGCACAAAATTTAAATTAATCTCCCTAAAGTGGTATGAAACTCAGCATTTCTTCTTTGCTCTAAAACATTATTTACAGCATAAAACCTACTACCAGAAATAAAATTGGTAGCAGAACAGCAGTTTAAACAGTTAAATGCAGCATTTTCTTCTTCAGTTGGAAGCTTAGATATGAAGTGGGAAGCTTATATCCAAACTCAAGTTATATAACATTATCTTGTTTATGTTTCCTTATCAGCCACAATTAGTAAACATTCCTGACCGTGTTTCAGCTTTGCAGGTTAGCAGAAGGTAAAAAACAGATGAGAAATCTCACTAGATACATTATAATATATAAATACGGCAGCTATGCAATACAATGCCAGCATTCAGAGCAGATAAATTGTACTTTGGGAACTTGACATTTTTAAATGGACAATAAACTTGTGCACGAAAGCCAATTTGATGACTGTATGGGTTATACAAAGTAGGAAACACATTTTTATTGAATATTCAGAGTTATAATTGTATGCTTCATAATAATTACCTAACCCCTGCCAGACTCCATATCATGTCCCCTTCACCCGGTGCTGATTATCCACAGTCACCCCCCTCCCCCCGGTAATTGGGGCTACGTTGCGCGAAAAATGGGTGTGGTCATAGACCAAAATGTGGGTGTGGTCACGGGTGGAGACAAGTTTACATGAACTTAGCAATGGTGGGACATTACATTAGGACAGTGGTGGCGAAAAGTCACTTATCTATCGCAAAGTGCTAACAGCAATTTAAACTAAATACAAATATTTTAACTCTTACATGAACATTATGGAAAATCCAAGTTGAAAATAAACTGTGAAGATAAACCATTTCATCCATCCTACTCCTGAAAAATGTATTTTTTTTTAGAACTCCCCAGTTTTATTTTCTGTTTTAAAAAGCTAAAACAAAGTAGGTTTAATGCTATTGTCTCATATGATGATGATTCAGCTTTTCCCATAGTCTCGCAGTTAGCAATCATGAGGCCCCCAACAAATTGAGGCCCCCTACAAGTCAAATTCAGCAATCATAAGGCCACCAACAAGACAAATTCAGCAATCATGAGGCCCCCAGCAAGACAAATTCAGCAATCTTGAGGCCCCCCAACAAATCATGAGGCCCCCAACAAGACAAATTCAGCAATCATGAGGCCCCCAACAAATCATGAGGCCCCCAACAAGACAAATTCAGCAATCATGAGGCCACCAACAAGACAAATCCAGTAACCATGAGTCCCCCAACAACACAAATTTAGCCGTCATGAGGCACATAAATAGACAGCATTTCACATAAATATGGTAGACACCTTTCACCTGGCTTCTGAATTCTCCTCTACTGGCTGCTGTGCCTGGCTGGCAATACTATTTTTGTCTGGATTGGGGATGATGTGTGGGCTGAAAGGCCTGGCAGTGATGCTGTGGCCTGACTGGCGGTGATGCTGTGGCTGGGCTGGCTGGCGGTGATGCTGTGGCTGGGCTGGCTGGCGGTGATGCTGCGGCTGTGCTTGGCTGGTTGAAGTAAATGCTGGCCTGACTGGTGGTGATGCTGTGGCCTTTTTGCCAGTGATTCTGGGCTGGTTGGCTGGTGGTTATTTTGGGCTGGATGGCCTAGATAGTTTAGGTATTGAGAGGTGCCCCCTAGTTTAGGTAGTGCCAGGAGCCCCCCAGTTTAGGTAGTGACAGGAACCCCGCAGTTTAGGTAGTTACAGGAGCCCCCCAGCTCAATTAGTGACTGGAGCCCCCCAGCTCAATTAGTGACTGGAGCCCCCAAGTTCAGTTAGTGACAGGTACCCCCCAGTTTAGGTAGTGGCAGGAACCCCCAGTGTATGTAGTGACAGGTGCCCCCCAGTTTAGGTAGTGACAGGAGCCCCCAGTTTAGGTAGTGACAGGAGCCCCCCAGTTCAGGTAGTGACTGGCGACCCCCAGTGTGTGTAGTGACATGCCTCCCAGTTCAGGTAGTGACAGGAATCCCCAGTTCAGATAGTGACAGGGACCCCCAGGTTAGATAGTGACAGGGACCCCCAGGTTAGATAGTGACAGGGACCCCCAGGTTAGATAGTGACAGCGACCCCCAGGTTAGATAGTGACAGCGACCCCCAGGTTAGATAGTGACAGCGACCCCCAGGTTAGATAGTGATAGCGACCCCCCAGGTTAGATAGTGACAGGGACCCCCCAGGTTAGATAGCGACAGGGACCCCCTGGGTTAGATAGTGACAGGGATCCCCCGGGTTAGATAGCGACATCGACCCCCAGGTTAGATAGTGACAGCGACCCCCAGGTTAGATAGTGACAGCGACCCCCAGGTTAGATAGTGACAGGGACCCCTCAGGTTAGATAGTGACAGGGACCACCCAGGTTAGATAGTGACAGGGACCCCCCAGGTTAGATAGCGACAGGGACCCCCCCAGGTTAGATAGTGACAGGGACCCCCCAGGTTAGATAGCGACAGGGACCCCCAGGTTAGATAGCGACAGGGACCCCCCAGGTTAGATAGCGATAGGGACCCCCCCCAGGCTAGATAGTGACAGGGACCCCCCAGGTTAGATAGTGACAGGACCCCCCAGGTTAGATAGTGACAGGGACCCCCCTAGGTTAGATAGTGACAGGGACCTCCCAGGTTAGATAGTGACAGGGACCCCCCAGGTTAGATAGCGACAGGGACCCCCCCCAGGTTAGATAGCGACAGGGACCCCCCCAGGTTAGATAACAACAGGGACCCCCCAGGTTAGATAGTGACAGGGACAGCCCAGCTTCAGACCTCAGTATCAGCCGGCGACCAGTTAGAGAGGACACACCGATCTCGGTGAACACCACGCTGTATATGCGGAAGTGATGTCACTTCCGCATATCAGTGCGGTGTCCGCTAGGTCCTAGGGCCCGCATAGTGGTTGCCGGCTGGTCGGAGGTCTGAAGCTGGGCTGCTCTTGCCTGGCTGCCTCGCAGCGGGGACGGCCGGGGGGGGGTCGGGTGTCAGCGGGGATGGCCGCGGGGGGGGGGGGGAGCAGGCAATGGGTGTAAAACCCCAATTTGCACAACGTGCAGCGGCCACACAGGACTCCGGGTGTCACCCCCTACCATGAAGACACCCGTTGCGGGCCGCCCCTGCCGCTTGACGGTAGGTACGCTACTGTCTACAGATCATTTGGCATTGTCCCAAATTATATAGGCACTAGTCTAAGATTCTCAATTTGCTTGATAGATTGTTTCTGACAGTTATAGATAGACAAAATTGTACCTGTATATTGTATAGAGTTACTGCCAGATAAAGACAAATATGTTTAGCATTTTCTAGGGCCCCTTTCCTCACTAGAAAAGTCATATTTCAGCATTCGAAAGACCCCACAAATAGATGTTGGATTAATTCTGTTGAGCCCTTCCTAAAACTGGAAAGACTGGTATACCTGTATAGAAAGTGTCAGCCAATTTTGGCTGGACGCTTCGAGAATACTCATTCTGGAAGTAGTTAGAAACAGGATCGGCCTATAATCAGATCCCTATATAAGAATGTCTTTAGGCTCTATGCATGAGCATATGCCCGTATTCACGCAGGCACAGTATAGCTACTCTCGTACCTGAAGAGATGTGTAGCCCTAATCTTCAGTCCGATAAGTTCTCGTTGGATTTCTTCGGGTTGTCCGCAAGTGGCAATGGAAGATCGGAGAACAGCATGGGAAGCCTCTACAGGATCCAGAGGCTTCCCTCTTCTTAAGTATGTGTGTGGTTTTTACCCCAAGGTACCTCGGGTACACTTTAATGTATAAAGCAGTTTGTAATCTTCAATACTGTTCTATTTCATGTTTAATGGTTATTAACTTTATTTGTTCTATAGGCATGATCTTTTTCTGATTAAAAAAAGCTAATGTATAATGCTAGTAATGATTTTTCTTAGTGAAATGCTTTTTGGCTATGTTTTCATGAATGTATTTACGTTTTCACGCTGGTGACTGGAGAGCGTTAACTGTTCTGTATTTTGTCCTCCTACTTTGTTATTTAATAGAAAGTCGTTACTTATTTTTAAAAACCGGAACGGAAGTCACAGTCAGTCTCAAGCTCTAATAAATTGTTTTTGCCTTCTGAAAGTTAGCACCTAGCAGTAGCAAAGTAGAGTCTTTAGAGTACTTAGAGAATCTTTGAACAACACATTACTGTGGACAGCCACATCACTTAGACAGATAAGTAAAGGTGGGTGTCAAAATGATAAAAAACAGCAGTGTTTGAGCCTGAAGGATAGAGTGTGGAGTGTACATTTCCAGAGTCCAAGCAGCACATATAAACAAGGCCACCTTATAAGACTGCCATTCTGACCAGCCGCTGACAGCTTTCGCCTTCTCCCAGTGTTGTCCTAGCAAGAAGAATGGAGGACTTCATATCTTATCGCACTCCTTCCTGGTATAAGATTTTTAGAATTGAGATGGATGACAGAGCTAATGTTTCCTGAGATTATCTTTAATTAAAAATACATATTGCTAGTCTGAATTGCTTCTTGGTCTTAGTTATACCTAAATTCTGTCTAAAGTTAATCTTTCATCCCCCTTTCAAAATATGTCTCCGTTCTGATAGTTTGAATCCAAAAAAAGGGACGTACACCAAAAAAATAAAAAAAATTCCAGTTGCATTAACTTAAAGCGTAACTGTCAGGCATAAAATAAAAAATCAATTATTTCTTTTTCTCTGGTAAACAATTAATAAGAATGCTAACCAGGCAATCCAAAAGTTAAAAATCACTCTTATTTTTCTTCTCCATAAAAGATCATTCCCCAGTTTCCCTGGCTCTTATTTGGTACATCTGCTGCACAAAGGAAGTTGCAGGGCATACAGGGTTTTCCTTTTTTCATCTTTACTTTACCCTCAGACAAAACGAATGCAGCCTGATTGGTTGAAACCTCAGTTCCTCCCATTTTCCCATCCCACACCTCTGTTCCTCTCTGATTCGCCAATATTTCTCATGCTGAGAAAATGCACTTTCTACCGCAGAGCTGGGTGGGAGTGTCTGAAGACTGGGAGGGGGGTGGGCAATGACACAGACAGAGTAAGGGAGGAAATTATGTCAGGATTGGCTTCAAGATAGACAGAGTCAAAATGGAAAATCCTAAGAAGGATTTTCTCTTTTTTACTATAGCAAAATCACTAAAATAAAAATGTGGACAATGCAATACATGTGTTATGTAAGTAGAGCAAGTATTTATCTACGTACATATGTGTTTTTTTTTCCTGAGAAAGTATGCACTGAGATAAAGGATCTCCTAAAAAAAACTGTACTTGTTATCTCAATCAGGTGTAACTAATCACTTTATCCATGCTACATCAAGCTAACGGACTTCCACCTGTGACCAACTGTAATGGCTCAGCATAAAATGAACTATGCCTGGAGCATTGTACTGCTTGGTAGTACAAATGAAAGCACACAATCCGCTACGCATGGCAAGACAATGTCAAAAAGATTTCAGAAATAAAGCTGTGGACAGTTGCAAGTCAAGAGATGGATACAAAAACATTTTACGTGTGTTATCAATACCTAGTGGCACAATAAAGTTTTTATAATTAAGACTTGAAAAGTGTTTTGTACTAATAGAACTCTTCCTGGATCCAGCCATCCTTCCATCCGGATGGAAAAAGCAAGGAGGAAACTTATTAGAGCTGTGACAGGAATTTATAGCAAAGAGTCTCACAAGTGCTTTACAGACGTGGCTTTTTTTTTTTAAAGAAAACATCCACTACTCTAGAAATGCTACATTAAGTCTTTATTGGGGTTTGCCAAAAAGCACCTTTAAGATTCTGAGGTCAATTGCAAAAAGGTGTTATTCTCACATCAATCAAACTCAACCAAAATCATTAACAAATAACTGGCCTCAACATCAAATGGTATAGCTAGCAAAAAGCCAATGCAGCTCACCATCCAATGAACACAATGGGCTTGATTTACAAAATGGTGCTAACTTTAGCACTGGCCCTTAGCACGTCTAAACTCAGTTGAAACGTGAGAAGTAGTGATCGTGCGCAAAGTACCGCGCAAAGTTTTGCGCGCGCATTGCACAGAGCGCAGGGCGCTCCGCGTGAAGTGGCCACTAAAGCCTATGGGACTTAGCGCGCGCATACACTGATGCTGTGACATCATATATTATCTTTTTGCAAAGAGCCCTGTATCCCCACAAAAAAGTACACCTGGTACAATAACGATAAACCCTGGTTTACATCACATCTCAGGAAGCTGTGCCTCGATAAAGAAAGGGCATATCATACAGGCTATAAAGTCCTCTACAAAGCTGTGAAATACAAACTGCAGAGAGCCATTACTGATGCAAAAAAAGATTATTCTAAAAGACTTGAGGAAAAAAATTCCAACGCCGACTCATCCACAATATGGAAATCTCTACATGAAATTACAGACTACAGGAAGAAATCTCCCCCCTCACTACACAACCTGCAGCTTGCAAATGAACTGAATACTTTTTATTGAAGGTTTGACACTAGCAACAATAGCCAAACACACCAAGTCAGTCTGCATAATTTACATCTGTGTAACAGGCAAACTGAGCACTCCTCCAGCCAGCCATCGTCTCCACCCCCTGCAGTGCCTCAGTATCTACACAACACAGCAGACCAGACACAATCTGCTAACCTGTCCCCAGATGTGCATGCTCTAACAATATGCCAATCAGATGTAAATAAACTCTTCAAAAGACAAAACACTAGGAAAGCAATGGGGCCAGACACTGTCTCTGCGAAATGCTTGAATCTCTGTGTCGATCAATTAGGGCCTGTATTCACAGACATATTCAAAGCATCTCTAGAACTCTCAATTGTTCCTGCCTGTTTTAAAAGCACAACTATTGTACCAATTCCAAAACAAAACAAAACCATGCTTAAATGATTACAGGCCTGTTGCCCTGACATCATTGGTCATGAAAGCATTTGAAAAACTGGTAATGACTTATCTGAAATCCATCACAGATACCCTGCTAGACTCTTTGCAATTTGCCTACAGGCCTAATAGATCCGCAGACGATGCCGTAAACATGTGTATGCATTATGTACTACAACATCTAGACACCCCAGGAACCTACACCAGGATTTTATTCATAGATTACAGCTCTGCATTTAATACCATAATTCCATCACTGCTACACAGCAAGCTCTCCCAGCTACACATACCTGAATCCATCTGCAAATGGATAACCGATTTCTTAACCGACAGAAGACAGCATGTTAGACTTGGTAAACTCACATCAAGCTCTCTGACAGTCAGTACTGGTGCACCCCAGGGCTGTGTGCTTTCCCCACTGCTCTACTCACTTTACACCAATGACTGCATCTCCACAGATCCATCTCTTAAGGTTCTGAAGTTTGCAGACGACACAACAGTAGTTAGTCTCATACAAAATGGGGACGAGTCTGCATACAGGCATGTGGTGGGACAGCTTTCCTCCTGGTGCAGCAGCAACAACTTGGAACTAAACGCTCTCAAAACTATGGAGATGATAATAGACTTTAGGAGATCTCCCCCCAAGCACCTCCCCTTAACCATAAATGGATCCACAATAACCCAGGCAGAGTCATTCACGTTTCTTGGGTCCACGATCTCAAACGACCTAAAATGGGACAACAACACTGCCACTATTGTCAAGAAAGCGCAACAGAGGATGTACCATCTACGGCAGCTGAAAAAGTTTGGCCTACCTCAAAATCTAATGGTGCAGTTCTACACTGCAATCATCGTATCCACCATAACATCATCTATGACTGTATGGTTTGGCTCCTGCTCAGCATTAGAAAAGGGGAGGCTGCAGCGCATCATCCGATCAGCGGAAAGGATAATTGGCTGTAGCTTACCTTCCCTGCAGGATCTTTACGCTAGCAGGTGCAGAAAGAGAGCGACCAAAATTGCCTCTGACCCCTCTCACCCATCTCACTCCATCTTCCAGCGCATGCCTTCAGGAGTAAGATTCCGGTCAATCGCTACCAAAACCTCCAGACACAGGAACAGCTTTTTTCCTCAAGCGGTAGCCATACTTAATGCTGAACCACGTTAGAGCTGCTAGGACTTGAAAGTAATCAGCACAGAACTGAAAATGAACAATTCTCACATTGCTTACTGCCACTATAATTATAATGTCCTTGACTTGTAATATACACACTGTCTGTCCTTGTATTGTTTTTGTTTGTGTTTGTTAAGCAACTGCAAAGACAAATTCCTTGTAGGTGCAAACTTACTTGGCGAAAATAATTTGATTCTGATATAAATAAAAGTGGATGGGGCATAAGACCATCAAATTACTGAGAAAACTATCAGCCCTCTGCAAGAATGTTTTCAACTGGAAGGGAGGGGTTGTCTTCCGACATGACCATCTGAAGCACAGAGCAAAATTGACCGCATTACTCCTGAAAAAGAACATGGTTGTCCTTGCGAGACTTTGTCAGAGCGCAGGCTTAAACCCTATTGAAAATCTTTGGAAAGACTCAAAGCTTGCACATTAGGTCAATTCCAAGTTGATGCAGGATTTTGCTAAATTTTAATGCAAATCTATGCAGCTTGAAAACGAAATAACCATACACAGGTCATACTTACCTCCTGTGTAGTCTGCTACTCAATCTTTTTCTCCTCTCCTGCATCCCATTTCTCCACTGTGATCAATGGAATTCTCTGTCCCCTATTTTAAAAATGGCCATTACCCCATAACCGCTTCCTGGTGAGCATAATGTTAAACTGTAATATCGCTCACTTGAGCCATGGGGAAACATGGACATTACCTTGCACATTCAGTTGTAACTGACAGCTGCTGATATATAAGTGACAACAACTGGTATATTTCAGTTCTGACAAAATATTGACAGATCTGGAAGGAATCACTGTAAGAAGAAAAGGGTGAGCTTGTGAGAGGAACTGATGGTGAGGTTAGTATGTAATATTCATTTGCAGATTTGTCATGTGTTTATTTTAAATAATTTTACTCGCTTCAGGTTCCCTGTAAGGTCTGGCTTTATTCATTGCATTTATAAAGCGCCAACATATTACGCAGCGCTGATCATGGAGAGCTCTCTCCGTGTTACACACAAGCTACTGATTGTCCCCTACTTATTGCCTGATGAAGCGGGCCTGTGCCTGCGAAATGAGTTGCATCTCTTGGGGAAATATATAATTTTTGTGTGCTTTAATCTGACAGTAATCTTGTCGGCTTTTTGGAGGTAAGTTCACCACTACCTCCCTAGCACTTTTAGAGTTTTTAGACTATTTTATCCTGTTCTTTGCCTCTGTTCTTCAGCAACTTTATTTTTTTATTGATCAGTTTCATTTCTATAATTCAAAATGGCACTGGTTGCCGGAACTACTTCCGGGTCAGTGTGCTGTTCTGGCTGTTAGCGCTTGTGCACATTCTGCAGTGCACGAGCAGTGTCAGGGAAAGCGCAGTTCCCAAGTGTAGGAGCTCCTGCATGTTATCCAGGCACAGCTTTGGGCACGACTCATAAGGGTAGGGCTAGGTAGGAACAATTAAATTGTGGCCAGAGAGCTCACATGCGCCCTGGGGAGCACACGCACCTATGCGCATGTCACTAGCGCACCCGGGATGGAAATAGAGGTTATCCAGCAGGCACTAGGCCTTGTGGTGAAGGGGAGACTGAGAATCTCCTTTACTTCTGGGTCCGAAGCCGATTCCCGACAACTGAAATAAATACTGTCTGAAAATACAGGCCACAGAAGGAGAATAGCAGAGATCAGAAACCGCGGTAGGTCTCTCCTTTGCATTCTCTAGATCTATTTCACTTAAATAACCCTCTAAACATTGCACTAACCTCAAGGCTAAGTTCACAGTTGGATCTGTGTTGCTTTTCCTATAAAAGTAGGAATGCAATGGAGGGTAAAAGTTGCATCACACGTTTTGCATGCATTGTGTCGCATACAGTGAAGCAGACAATGAATATGTAATAGCTGCGGTCGTGGCACACCTTGCCCCAAAGTGTGGGTGCATAGCCTAGATGGTGCTAAGCCCAAGCACCACAAAAGTCAATATTTCCATAAAGTTCAGGCTAGCACACCTACTTCAAAGTGCAATCGTTCTCCTTTTATTGCTCCATCAACACAATGATGACAATTGTTTCGGAGCCACGGCGGGTCTCCTTCCTCAGAATGAATAGTCTGCTTCACTGCAACTGTTAATGCGCATGTTATGCGGTAACGCACTGCATGTACTATGTTGGTATATTGTAGTCATTTGGAACGCATGGCACTGGATGCACAAAGAACGTTGCATAGACTTACCTTTGCAGTGAGATTCTTTGCCATAAAATGCCTCCATCGGACCGCAATGCCCCACTGGGAACCTAGTCTAAGGATCCTTTCACAGTATAAGATAAGATCTCAATGCAATGGAGCAGAAAAGTCACATTATGCGATGCAACTCATACAGTGAAGCATACAATACATTGAAGGTATGCTTCACTGCCAATGTAAACAAACACATTGCCCTGTAATTGCACCGCATGCTGTGTGTTATCCCAATGGGACTTTCCGTACCACACATTTGCCTATGTGAGCATACCATAGACCTATAATTGCATCACATTGGGGTGTGATTATAGTGTCTGTTGCAATGCAACGCAAAGCCTAAACATTAAAATTAGACGTGACACTGTTTCTGATTTTCATTTTTGAAAAGCATCAAGTAAAACTGAAATATCAAACAGAAAAGTGTTGTCAGAATGGCTGTGATCCTACGCAGACCGAGGCAGTATCTGAAGAAATTATGTAATTTGCTTAATGTAGGCATAATGTCAGTAATAAAACTAAACAAGTAATTATATATTGTAATAGTAATAACTCTTGTTCATTATCCTGGTCTGGGCATACAGTCTGTCAGCTGTTAGGACTAATACGCTGACATGATGTTTATCTGGGCTCTTAAACAATATTTACATCACTTTCCCGGCAGTACATGACATACTTGAGATAAGAACAGGAAAGCAATAGAGTGTTTAATCTCCTCAAAGAGCTTTATTTAACATAGTGACAGCACCAATACTATCAGTATAGTGATTTATACTTCCTCCTACTATTTAGATGGAGTATACAGTACAGGGACTCTGAGGCTAGGTTCACAGTGGTCAGTTGCACATGTTTTAGGCTACTTTCCCACCAAGAGGTTGCGTTTTAGGGGACGTTATGGTTGCATAACGTGCCCCTAACGCAAAGCATGGTGGTGTTGAAGTTCGACCTTTGCCTTATGCAGCTCTCAAAGCAGCCGCTCCAGGTTAGTGAAAGGAAGTCCGGATCTTTTTAAGGATTAGGATCATTTGAATCGGATCATTGAAAAGATCCGGATCTTTGAACCGAATCATTTGAATTATTTTACTATGGAAGCAGACTGGGTGAAATGACTAGCAGGACAGGACTTTCCCTGCACTGTACATTCTGTATGTTCCTGTTTCTTCCAGACAGACATCCACTGTAAACCGAATCTTTCATTGTGATGATCCGGATGATTAGACTCACAAAAAAGATCCGGATCAAATGAACGATTCGTTCATGATCCGGACAACACTACGAGTCCCACCACGAGTCACCCCAGTGCAGTGAATATTAATTAGCCATGTGGCTGGCCGCGGAGGAGGAGGGAAGACCTCCTCCTCCAACATTACTGAGCATGCGCAAACAGTCTAACGCGGCTTAGCCCAGTATAACGTACAGCATGCAGCACTTTGTTTAAACGTGCTGCGTTGCTATGTAACGCAACGTGTTACTGTAAACAGCACATTGATTTTACAGTGCTATGAGTTAGGCTGCGTTACTGGCTGCTGTAACATTGGACTTTAACGTCCCACTGTGAAGCCAGCCTTAATGTGTGTGAACTGCAATGAAGATTGGACAATAGACTACTTTTCAAAGCCTGCATACAGCAGGTTAGAAGTACGCTATCTGTTACTGTGAACAGATCCATAGAGTTGTATGGGCAGTGAGTTGACATGCAGAATTATTCTGCAATGCAACTGACCACGGTGAATAGGGCCACAGGGGTTATCATGCAACTGGTGGAGTTTGTGTAGCAATTATTGTATTATTGTACCCTAATATATGATTTAATATAAACAAATATTAGATGACCGCTCATAATCATATTAGGCAACAATTCTATTTCAGTGTGATCCTTGTCTGTGCTCAAGGCTATTTTTCTGGCTGTCGTGCTGATCTACAGCTTCTAAAGCCTGGTACACAATTTCAGTTATGATTGGCCAATCACTGACTGATTTTACCTACTCCATGTAGTATGAGGGTCAACAGATACTGAATACTATGAGCAGATTGTGTAGGTAACCCCTCATATTACATGGAGTTGGTAAAGTTGGTCAGTGATTGGCCAGTCAATTTACCAGTTTACCGGGCTTAAAGGGGCACTATGGTGAAAAATTGTAAAATGTAAAATATGTGCAAACATAAACCAATAAGAAGTATGTTTTTTTCCAGAATAAAATGAGCCATAAATTACTTTTCTCCTATGTTGCTGTCACTTACAGTAGGTAGTAGAAGTCTGACAGAAGTGACAGGTTTTGGACTAGTCCATCTCTTCACTGGGGTATTCTCAGGGATTTATTTATTTTCAAAAGCACTTAGTGAATGGCAGTTGCTCCGTCCAACTGCCAAAAAAACTGTGTAGGGAGCAGGGAGTCTGGCCAGCATCATTGTTTAAATGCTTTTTAAGGAATATCTTTATAAAGAATAAAAGCCTTGCTGAGAATACCCACATGAAGAGATGGATTAGTCCAAAACCTGTCGCTTCTGTCAGATTTCTACTACCTACTGTAAGTGACAGCAACATAGGAAAAAAGTAATCTTTTTACTCTGGAAAAAACGTACTTCTCATTTGTTTATGTTTGCAAAAATTTTACATTTTTCAATTTTTCGCCATAGCGCCCCTTTAACCACTTCCCGACCGCCGTATTGACAAATGGCGGCCGGGAAGTGGACCCCGCAAGGACCGTCGTATTGACAAATGGCGGCGGTCCTTGTAGGGGCATGGGCGGAGCGATCACATCATCCGTGACGCGATCTTCCGCCGGCGCCTGTCTCCGCTCACCCGCCGCAACATCCCGCCGGCCATACGGAAGCGCCGGCGGGATGTTAACCCGACGATCGCCGCATACAAAGTGTATAATACACTTTGTAATGTTTACAAAGTGTATTATACAGGCTGCCTCCTGCCCTGGTGGTCCCAGTGTCCGAGGGACCACCAGGGCAAGCTGCAGCCACCCTAGTCTGCACCCAAGCACACTGATTTCTCCCCCCCCTGCCCCAGATCGCCCACAGAACCCCTCAGACCCCCCCTGCCCACCCCCCAGACCCCTGTTTGCACCCAATCACCCCCCTAATCACCCATCAATCACTCCCTGTCACTATCTGTCAATGCTATTTTTTTTACCCCCCCCCGCCCCCCTGCCCCCTGCCCCCTCCTGATCACCCCCCACCCCTCAGATTCTCCCCAGACCCCTCCCCCCCTGTGTACTGTATGCATCTATCCCCCCTGATCACCTGTCAATCACCTGTCAATCACCCATCAATCACCCCCTGTCACTGCCACCCATCAATCAGCCCCTAATGTGCCCCTTGCGGGCAATCTGATCACCCACCCACACCAATAGATCGCCCGCAGATCCGACATCAGATCACCACCCAAGCGCAGTGTTTACATCTATTCTCTCCTTTAAACACCCACTAAGTACCCATCAATCACCCCCTATCACCACCTGTCACTGTTACCCATCAGATCAGACCCTAATCTGCCCCTTGCAGGCACCCAATCACCCGCCTACACGCTTAGATTGCCCTCAGACCCCCCCTTATCAATTCGCCAGGGCATTATTTACATCTGTCCTTCCCTGTAATAACCCACTGATCACCCATCAATCACCCCCTGTCACTGCCACCCATCAATCACCCCCTTTCACTGCCACCCATCAATCAGCCCCTAACCTGCCCCTTGCGGGCAATCTGATTACCTACCCACACCAATAGATCGCCCGCAGATCCGACATCAGATCACCTCCCAAGTGCAGTGTTTACATCTGTTCTCTCCTCCAAACACCCACTAATTACCCATCAATCACCCCCTGTCACTGCTACCCATCAAATTAGACCCCTATCTGCCCCTAGGGCACTCAATCACCCGCCCATACCCTCAGAACACCCTCAGACCCCAGCCCTGATCACCTCGCCAGTGCATTGCTTGCATCTATTCCCCCCTCTAATCACACCTTGCGACACCCATCAATCACCTCTTGTCACACCCTAGCACACCTACCCATCAGATCAGGCCCTAATTTGCCCCGTGTGAGCTCCTGATCACTCGGCCAAACCCTCAGATCCCCCTCAGACCCCCTTCCGATCACCTCCCCAGTGCATTGATTGCATCTATTTTCCCCTCTAACCACCCCCTGAGACACCCATCAATCACCTCCTGTCACCCCCTAGCACTCCTATCCATCAGATCAGGCCCAATACAACCTGTCATCTAAAAGGCCACCCTGCTTATGACCGGTTCCACAAAATTCGCCCCCTTATAGACCACCTGTCATCAAAATTTTCAGATGCTTATACCCCTGAACAGTCATTTTGAGACATTTGGTTTCCAGACTACTCACGGTTTTGGGCCCGTAAAATGCCAGGGCGGTATAGGAACCCCACAAACTGACCCCATTTTAGAAAAAAGACACCCCAATGTATTCTGTTAGGTGTATGACGAGTTCATAGAAGATTTTATTTTTTGTCAAAAGTTAGCGGAAATAGATTTTTTTTTTTTTTCACAAAGTGTCATTTTTCACTAACTTGTGACAAAAAATAAAATCTTCTATGAACTTGCCATACACCTAACGGAATACCTTGGGGTGTCTTCTTTCTAAAATGGGGTCACTTGTGGGGTTCCTTTACTGCCCTGGCGTTTTAGGGGCCCTAAACCGTGAGGAGTAGTCTAGAAAACAAATGCCTCAAAATGACCTGTGATTAGGACGTTGGGCCCCTTAGCGCACCTAGGCTGCAAAAAAGTGTCACACGTGGTATCGCCGTACTCAGGAGAAGTAGTATAATGTGTTTTGGGGTGTATTTTTACACATACCCATGCTGGGTGGGAGAAATCTCTCTGTAAATGGACAATTGTGTGTAAAAAAAATCAAACAATTGTCATTTACAGAGATATTTCTCCCACCCAGCATGGGCATGTGTAAAAATACACCCCAAAACACATTATACTACTTCTCCTGAGTACGGCGGTACCACATATGTGGCACTTTTTTACACCCTAAGTACGCTAAGGGGCCCAAAGTCCAATGAGTACCTTTAGGATTTCACAGGTCATTTTGCGACATTTGGTTTCAAGACTACTCCTCACGGTTTAGGGCCCCTAAAATGCCAGGGCAGTATAGGAACCCCACAAATGACTCCATTCTAGAAAGAAGACACCCAAACGTATTCCGTTAGGAGTATGGTGAGTTCGTAGAAGATTATATTTTTTGTCACAAGTTAGCGGAAAATGACACTTTGTGAAAAAAAACAATTAAAATCAATTTCCGCTAACTTGTGACAAAAAAATAAAAACTTCTATGAACTCACCATACTCCTAACGGAATACCTTGGGGTGTCTTCTTTTTAAAATGGGGTCATTAGTGGGGTTCCTATACTGCCCTGGCGTTTTAGGGGCCCTAAACCGTGAGGAGTAGTCTTGAAACAAAAATGACGTGAAATCCTAAAGGTACTCATTGGACTTTGGGCCCCTTAGCGCAGTTAGGCTGCAAAAAAGTGCCAATCATGTGGTATCGCCGTACGCGGGACAAGTAGTATAATGTGTTTTGGGGTGTATTTTTACACATACCCATGCTGGGTGGGAGAAATACCTCTGTAAATGACAATCTTTTGATTTTTTTTACACACAATTGTCCATTTACAGAGTTATTTCTCCCACCCAGCATGGGTATGTGTAAAAATACACCTCAAAACACATTGTACTACTTCTCCTGAGTACGGCGATACCACATGTGTGGCACTTTTTTGCACCCTAACTGCGCTAAGGGGCCTAAAGTCCAATGAGTACCTTTAGGATTTCACAGGTCATTTTGAGAAATTTCGTTTCAAGACTACTCCTCACGGTTTAGGGCCCCTAAAATGCCAGGGCAGTATAGGAACCCCACAAATGACCCCATTTTAGAAAGAAGACACCCCAAGGTATTCCGTTAGAAGTACGGTGAGTTCATAGAAGATTTTTTTTTTGTCACAAGTTAGCGGAAATTGATTTTTATAGGTTTTTTTCACAAAGTGTCATTTTCCGCTAACTTGTGACAAAAAATAAAATCTTCTATGAACTCACCGTACTTCTAACGGAATACCTTGGGGTGTCTTCTTTCTAAAATGGGGTCATTTGTGGGGTTCCTATACTGCCCTGGCATTTTAGGGTCCCTAAACCGTGAGGAGTAGTCCTGAAACGAAATTTCTCAAAATGACCTGTAAAATCCTAAAGGTACTCATTGGACTTTGGGCCCCTTAGCGCAGTTAGGGTGCAAAAAAGTGCCACACATGTGGTATTGCCGTACTCGGGAGAAGTAGTATAATGTGTTTTGGGGTGTATTTTTACACATACCTATGCTGAGTGGGAGAAAGATCTCTGTAAATGGACAATTGTGTGTAAAAAAAATTAAAAAATTGTAATTTACAGAGATATTTCTCCCACCCAGCATCGGTATGTGTAAAAATACACCCCAAAACACATTATACTACTTCTCCCGAGTACGGCAATACCACATGTGTGGCACTTTTTTGCACCCTAACTGCGCTAAGGGGCCCAAAGTCCAATGAGCACCTTTAGGCTTTACAGGGGTGCTTACAAATTAGCACCCCCCAAAATGTGAGGACAGTAAACACACCCCACAAATGACCCCATTTTGGAAAGTAGACACTTCAAGGTATTCAGAGAGGGGCATGATGAGTCCGTGGCAGATTTCATTTTTTTTTGTCGCAAGTTAGAAGAAAAGGAAACTTTTTTTTTTTTTTTCACAAAGTGTCATTTTCCGCTTACTTGTGACAAAAAATAATATCTTCTATGAACTCACTATGCCTCTCAGTGAATACTTTGGGATGTCTTCTTTCCAAAATGGGGTCATTTGGGGGGTATTTATGCTATCCTGGAATTCTAGCCCCTCATGAAACATGACAGGTGGTCAGAAAAGTCATAGATGCTTGAAAATGGGAAAATTCACTTTTTGCACCATAGTTTGTAAACGCTATAACTTTTACCCAAACTAATAATTATACACTGAATGGGTTTTTTTTTTTATCAAAAACATGTTTGTCCACATTTTTCGCGCTGCATGTATACAGAAATTTTACTTTATTTGAAAAATGTCAGCACAGAAAGTTAAAAAAATCATTTTTTTGCCAAAATTCATGTCTTTTTTTGATGAATATAATAAAAAGTAAAAATCGCAGGAGCAATCAAATAGCACCAAAAGAAAGCTTTATTAGTGACAAGAAAAGGAGCCAAAATTCATTTAGGTGGTAGGTTGTATGAGCGAGCAATAAACCGTGAAAGCTGCAGTGGTCTGAATGGAAAAAAAGTGGCCGGTCCTTAAGCGGGGTAAAGCCCACGGTCCTCAAGTGGTTAAGGCCTGCAGATATCTATTCAAGCAATCACTCATCATGGTCAATGAATTAGTTGGGAAAGAAAAAAAAGTATTTCTGTGTGCAATGTCTTTGCCAACAACCCCTTTATTATTACCCAAGTTCCCACAGTTTCTGTACACATTGACAGGCTGCATGCAGGGGCGTAACTACAAATGATGGCCCCCCAGTAAAACTTTGATGGGGCCCCTTAACCTCCTGAGCGGTATGGACTAACCTTTCCTTTCTCTGATACTCTAGATCAGATGTTTTTGTGGCTACACGTGTTATGGCTGTGAAGATGCCGGTGGACACTTGTTCTATGAGCCCTGTAAGATGGGCCCCAGGCTGTGAGCGTCACCAAGAGGAGGCAAAGGAAGAGTGTGAACATTAAAGCCAGTGGGTACCAGTTTAAAAATCAAAAAGTCAGATACTCACCTAAGGAGAGGGAAGGCTCGGTCCTAATGAGCCTTCCCTCTCCTCTCCCGGTGCCCTCGGTGCTGCGCTGGCTCCCCCGTACGCGTCCGCCACCGCAGGGACTTCGGAGGTCTTCGGGAGCACTTGGGCTTCCGAAGACGGGCCGCTCCATACTACGCACGCGCAAGTGCGTCATAGAGGGCGCTCGCGCATGCGTAGTATGGAGCGGCCCGTCTTCAGGAGCCCGAGTGCTCCCGAAGGCTTCCGAAAGCTCCCTTCGGCTGCGGAAGTGGCAGTATTTGACCGAACTGGTCGAATACTGCCATGGGGGATCCTGCGCGGGTCCAGGCACCGGGAGAGGAGAGGGAAGGCTCATTAGGACCGAGCCTTCCTTCTCCTTAGGTATCTGACTTTTTGATTTTTTAAATGGTAAGGAAAGGAAAGGAAAGGAAAGGTTAGTAATTGGGAGCCCTCCCTCCCCCCCACACCTCTGCAACCCCCCCCCCCCCCAGTAGTAAGGGCTGCCCCTTTCTAGTTACATCCCTGGCTGCATGTGTACTGTGTATAGTACAACGTGTCCAAGACCAATCAATATCTAGCAGCAAATCCAATCGCTAAATGACTGTGGAAACAATCTTGTGTTAATCGTTTCAGAACACTCTGCAGCAGAATTCACTTGCATTCAGCAGAAGATCTAATCAGTTTGACCAGATTGTTTGTCGACTGGGAGTGTAAACTGGCTTGTGTATGCCAAGCCAAACATTTTCTGAATAAAATGAAGTTGAAATGAATACACAGAACTGATGTTCTGATGCACTTTGAATTCTTGATGCTGTATACAAGTGTGTAAAACTGTGACCATTTCAAAATCTATACTATCGTATAGGGAGTTGGAGATCTTCTTTGTTTAATTTCATGTCTAGAAAATGGTGTAATACATTTTTTTTTCTCTTGCAAACCAAGCTGTAACCTACATCAGCCCATATTTCTATACAACACAGCAACAGAAAAACAAGTGGATTGTTTTGGATTAATGTTGTGATGTTTTTTTTCTGATGGTTCTCTTATAAAATATTGAAGGATCTCCTGCTATTTCTGCTCTCTTTTCATAAAGTGCTTCCCATTAGCCAAGATAGTCATATACTGTGATGTCAGTCAATGCCCGGGACACGTGCCAAGGCTGGTACTCAGACATAGTAACTTGCTTATGGCTAATGGAAATCCCTTGAATTGGGTTGAAATATTGGATTTGCCATGATACCAGTTCATAGTTCTCATTCAATTACAGCTTGGTATCCTGACTTATTGATGCTTTATTGTGTTTGGTAGCTGGTGCCTTAAGATTGAAATCTAAACTGTATGTTTTATTTATTATAATGAAATAACGCCATATGTTACTAGACTGGAAGACTTCAAAGATAGTGTGGCGACATACAGAATTAACTTTTATTCTTACAGCTATGAAATGTATACGGCTAGTCACTTCTGTTGCTGTATGAATGTGATGTATGGCCAAGCTGCAGTCCTTCAAGTATTGAGGAACTACAAGTCACAGCAAGTCCACATGCATTTCCCTTAAAAATGCAAAAGAGACCTTAATGGTCTTATAGCGGCTCATCCTGGTCAAAACATGACTCCACTTCTAGACAAATTGAATGGTGACCTTGGCCTACACATTTCAGTTGCTAAGTGGTGACATTGGCCTCAATTCACTAAGATCATGCTGGTGATAAGGCAAGAGAAAACTTACCACCACACATCAATCAGTATTTTCAGTGTTAATTTACTAAAGAAGCTTGCCTTATTAAGGTGTAGAGATATGTTTTCACAGTAAAAGAGTTATCATATCACTTCAGTGTGTGTGAAACACAGGAGGAGGAGGGAGTCCAGATATTTTTGCCCGGATTGCCCCTCCAAATAGAAGGACCCCCAAGCTGGAGTACACTGCTTAACCACTTGAGGACCTAGGGCTTTCTACCCCTTAAGGACCGGCCACTTTTTTTCCATTCAGACCACTGCAGCTTTCACGGTTTATTGCTCGCTCATACAACCTACCACCTAAATGAATTTTGGCTCCTTTTCTTGTCACTAATAAAGCTTTCTTTTAGTGCTATTTGATTGCTCCTGCGATTTTTACTTTTTATTATATTCAGCAAAAAAGACATGAATTTTGGCAAAAAAATGATTTTTTTAACTTTCTGTGCTGACAGTTTTCAAATAAAGTAAAATTTCTGTATACATGCAGCGCGAAAAATGTGGACAAACATGTTTTTGATAAAAAAAACCCCATTCAGTGTATATTTATTGGTTTGGGTAAAAGTTATAGCGTTTACAAACTATGGTGCAAAAAGTGAATTTTCCCATTTTCAAGCATCTCTGACTTTTCTGACCCTCTGTCATGTTTCATGAGGGGCTAAAATTCCAGGATAGTATAAATACCCCCCAAATGACCCCATTTTGGAAAGAAGACATCCCAAAGTATTCACTGAGAGGCATAGTGAGTTCATAGAAGATATTATTTTTTGTCACAAGTAAGCGGAAAATGACACTTTGTGAAAAAAAAAAAAAAAAAAGTTTCCATTTCTTCTAACTTGCGACAAAAAAAAATGAAATCTGCCACGGACTCACCATGCTCCTCTCTGAATACCTTGAAGTGTCTACTTTCCAAAATGAGGTCATTTGTGGGGTGTGTTTACTGTCCTGACATTTTGGGGGGTGCTAAATTGTAAGCACCCCTGTAAAGCCTGAAGGTGCTCATTGGACTTTGGACCCCTTAGCGCAGTTAGGGTGCAAAAAAGTGCCACACATGTGGTATTGCCGTACTCAGGAGAAGTAGTATAATGTGTTTTGGGGTGTATTTTTACACATACCCATGCTGGGTGGGAGAAATATCTCTGTAAATGACAATTTGTTAATTTTTTTTACACACAATTGTCCATTTACAGAGATCTTTCTCCCACTCAGCATGGGTATGTGTAAAAATACACCACAAAACACATTATACTACTTCTCCTGAGTACGGCGATACCACATGTGTGGCACTTTTTTGCACCCTAACTGCGCTAAAGGGCCCAAAGTCCAATGAGTACCTTTAGAATTTCACAGGTCATTTTGAGAAATTTCGTTTCAAGACTACTCCTCACGGTTTAGGGCCCCTAAAATGCCAGGGCAGTATAGGAACCCCACAAATGACCCCATTTTAGAAAGAAGACACCCCAAGGTATTCCGTTAGGAGTATAGTGAGTTCATAGAAGATTTTATTTTTTTGTCAAAAGTTAGCGGAAATTGATTTTAATTGTGTTTTTTCACAAAGTGTCATTTTCCGCTAACTTTTGACAAAAAATAAAATCTTCTATGAACTCACCATACTCCTAACGGAATACCTTGGGGTGTCTTCTTTCTAAAATGGGGTCATTTGTGGGGTTCCTATACTGCCCTGGCATTTTAGGGGCCCTAAACCGTGAGGAGTAGTCTTGAAACGAAATTTCTCAAAATGACCTGTGAAATTCTAAAGGTACTCATTGGACTTTGGGCCCTTTAGCGCAGTTAGGGTGCAAAAAAGTGCCACACATGTGGTATCGCCGTACTCGGGAGAAGTAGTACAATGTGTTTTGGGGTGTATTTTTACACATACCCATGCTGGGTGGGAGAAATACCTCTGTAAATGGACAATTGTGTGTAAAAAAATCAAAAGATTGTCATTTACAGAGGTATTTCTCCCACCCAGCATGGGTATGTGTAAAAATACACCCCAAAACACATTATACTACTTCTCCTGAGTACGGCGATACCACATGTGTGGCACTTTTTTGCACCCTAACTGCACTAAGGGGCCCAAAGTGCAATGAGTACCTTTAGGATTTCACAGGTCATTTTCGTTTCAAGACTACTCCTCACGGTTTAGGGCCCCTAAAATGCCAGGGCAGTATACCAACCCCACAAATGACCCCATTTTAGAAAGAAGACACCCCAAGGTATTCCGTTAGGAGTATAGTGAGTTCATAGAAGATTTTATTTTTTTGTCAAAAGTTAGCGGAAATTGATTTTAATAGTTTTTTTTCACAAAGTGTCATTTTCCGCTAACTTGTGACAAAAAATAAAATCTTCTATGAACTCACCATACTCCGTACGGAATACCTTTGGGTGTCTTCTTTCTAGAATGGGGTCATTTGTGGGGTTCCTATACTGCCGTGGCATTTTAGGGGCCCTAAACCGTGAGGAGTAGTCTTGAAACCAAATGTCGCAAAATGACCTGTGAAATCCTAAAGGTACTCATTGGACTTTGGGCCCCTTAGCGTACTTAGGGTGTAAAAAAGTGTCACACATGTGGTACCACCGTACTCAGGAGAAGTAGTATAATGCGTTTTGGGGTGTATTTTTACACATACCCATGCTAAGTGGGAGAAATATCTCTGTAAATGACAATTGTTTGATTTTTTTACACACAATTGTCCATTTACATAGAAATTTCTCCCATCCAGCATGGGTATGTGTAAAAATACACCCCAAAACACATTACACTACTTTTCCTGAGTACAGCGGTACCACATGTGTGACAATTTTTTGCAGCCTAGGTGCGCTAAGGGGCCCAACGTCCTATTCACAGGTCATTTTGAAGCATTTGTTTTCTAGACTACTCCTCGCGGTTTAGGGCCCCTAAAATGCCAGGGCAGTATAGGAACCCCACAAGTGACCCCATTTTAGAAAGAAGACACCCCAAGGTATTCCGTTAGGTGTATGGCGAGTTCATAGAAGATTTTATTTTTTGTCACAAGTTAGTGAAAAATGACACTTTGTGAAAAAAAACCAATAAAAATTAATTTCCGCTAACTTTTGACAAAAAATAAAATCTTCTATGAACTCGTCATACACCTAACAGAATACCTTGGGGTGTCTTTTTTTCTAAAATGGGGTCACTTGTGGGGTTCCTATACCGCCCTGGCATTTTACAGGCCCAAAACCGTGAGTAGTCTGGAAACCAAATGTCTCAAAATGACTGTTCAGGGGTATAAGCATCTGCAAATTTTGATGACAGGTGGTCTATGAGGGGGCGAATTTTGTGGAACCGGTCATAAGCAGGGTGGCCTTTTAGATGACAGGTTGTATTGGGCCTGATCTGATGGATAGGAGTGCTAGGGGGGTGACAGGAGGTGATTGATGGGTGTCTCAGGGGGTGGTTAGAGGGGAAAATAGATGCAATCAATGCACTGGGGAGGTGATCGGAAGGGGGTCTGAGGGGGATCTGAGGGATTGGCCGAGTGATCAGGAGCCCACACGGGGCAAATTGGGGCCTGATCTGATGGGTAGGTGTGCTAGGGGGTGACAGGAGGTGATTGATGGGTGTCTCAAGGTGTGATTAGAGGGGGGAATAGATGCAAGCAATGCACTGGCGAGGTGATCAGGGCTGGGGTCTGAGGGCATTCTGAGGGTGTGGGCGGGTGATTGAGTGCCCTAGGGGCAGATAGGGGTCTAATCTGATAGGTAGCAGTGACAGGGGGTGATTGATGGGTAATTAGTGGGTGTTTAGGGTAGAGAATAGATGGAAACACTGCGCTTGGGTGGTGATCTGATGTCGGATCTGCGGGCGATCTATTGGTGTGGGTGGGTGATCAGTTTGCCCGCAAGGGGCAGGTTAGGGGCTGATTGATGGGTGGCAGTGACAGCGGGTGATTGATGGGTGGAAGTGACAGGGGGTGATTGATGGGTGGCAGTGACAGGGGGTGATTGATGGGTGATTGATAGGTGATTGACAGGTAATCAGTGGGTTATTACAGGGGAGAACAGATGTAAATATTGCACTGGCGAATTGATAAGGGGGGGTCTGAGGGCAATCTGAGCGTGTAGGCGGGCGATTGGGTGCCCGCAAGGGGCAGATTAGGGTCTGATCTGATGGGTAACAGTGACAGGTGGTGATAGGGGGTGATTGATGGGTAATTAGTGGGTGTTTAGAGGAGAGAATAGATGTAAACGCTGCGCTTTGGTGGTGATCTGATGTCGGATCTGCGGGCGATCTATTGGTGTGGGTGGGTGATCAGATTGCCCGCAAGGGGCAGGTTAGGGGCTGATTGTTGGGTGGCAGTGACGGGGTGATTGATGGGTGATAGGTGATTGGCAGGTGATTGACAGGTGGTCAGTGGGTTATTACAGGGAAGGACAGATGTAATTAATGCACTGGCGAATTGATAAGGGGGGGGGTCTGAGGGCAATCTGAGCGTGTGGGCGGGTGATTGGGTGCCCGCAAGGGGCAGATTAGGGTCTGATCTGATAGGTAACAGTGACAGGTGGTGATAGGGGGTGATTGATGGGTGATTGATGGGTAATTAGTGTGTGTTTAGAGGAGAGAATAGATGTAAACAATGGATTTGGGAGGTGATCTGATGTCGGATCTGCGGGCGATCTATTGGTGTGGGGGGGTGATCAGATTGCCCGCAAGGGGCAGGTTAGGGGCTGGCTGATGGGTGGCAGTGACAGGGGGTGATTGACGGGTGATTGATGGGTGATTGACAGGTGATTGACAGGTGATTGACAGGTGATCAGGGGGATAGATGCATACAGTAAAAAGGGGGGGGGTGGTCTGGGGGGGGGTCTGGGGAGGATCTGAGGGGTGGGGGGTGATCAGGAGGGGGCAGGGAGCAGGGTGGGGGATAAAAAAAAAAATAGCGTTGACAGATAGTGACAGGGAGTGATTGATGGGTGATTAGGGGGGTGATTGGGTGCAAACAGGGGTCTGGGGGGTGGGCAGGGGGGGGTCTGATGGGTGCTGTGGGCGATCTGGGGCAGGGGGGGGGGAAAATCAGTGTGCTTGGTGCAGACTAGGGTGGCTGCAGCCTGCCCTGGTGGTCCCTCGGACACTGGGACCACCAGGGCAGGAGGCAGCCTGTATAATACACTTTGTAAACATTACAAAGTGTATTATACACTTTGTATGCGGCGATCGCGGGGTTAACATCCCGCCGGCGCTTCCGTATGGCCGGCGGGATGTTGCGGCGGGGTGAGCGGCGCCAGGCGGAGGCGGAGGATCGCGTCACTGATGACGCGATCGCTCCGCCCATGCCCCTACAAGGACCGCCGCCAATTGTCAATACGGCGGTCCTTGCGGGGTGCACTTCCCGGCCGCCAATTGTACATACGGCGGTCGGGAAGTGGTTAATGATATACAAGCATATGGTGGCTACAGTTGAAGACCGCATGCCCCAATTCACCAAGATTTGCCCCCCCCCCCCCCCCCCCCTGTGTAAATCACACTGTTAACCTCCCTGGCGGTCTATTAGGAACCGCTAGGGGGCAGCGGAGCACTATTTTTTTTTTAATTTTTTTATATCATGTAGCAAGCCTACGGCTCGCTACATGATAGCCGCTGTACAGCGGCATCGCCCCACCTGCTTCGATCGCCTCCGGCGATCTTTGATCAGGAAATCCCGTTCTTAACAGATGGTGGTGTCAGGGTTGCTTACCACCTACTTCCTGTGAACTACAAGTCCCATCTTTTCATGCAGATACATAATTTCAACTACAGGTATAGTGCAGGGATTCTGGGAATTGTCTTCAGGCATCACATGGTTACACCAAAAGTCAGAGGCTGTAAAGATTGTCAACACCTTGAAACTGAGCTGTAGCATGGTGGCAAATAAGGGCTTTTAATCATTGGTAGTGTACAATGAGAAAACAAAAAACACAACATATAAAAAATACACCTTAAGGCTGCTTTCACTGTGCGATGTTACAGCCGCACATTACAGCAGCCCCTAACGCAGAACAACTGACAGTAATGATAGATCAATGGGCTGTTCACAGTGCCCACATTGCGTTGGAGTAACGCAGCACGTTAAATGAAAGTGCAGCATGCTGTGCGTTATACTCGTATTTCGCTGCGTTAGAATGTTTGCACATGCTCAGTAATGTTTTTTGTTGTTTTTTTTAAATGTGCCGCATGCCCCGTTTTTGTTCGATCAGTATGCGTCAAAAAGTACGCATCAAGTACGCATCAAGAGAGCATAACGCTGTTTAATGTACCGTCCAACTTCAAAGCTAACATGCGTTGCGTTACGGGCACGTTATGCGACCTTAATGTCACATCAAACGCAACGTCTTAGTGTGAAAGAGCCCTTATTTCCAAATAATATATTGTCACCATACTTTGTACTAGGGACATAATTTATGTTGTGATAACCAGGAGAAATGGACAAATAAAATGTGTGAATTTTATCTATAGTAATATTGTTTATTTTAAAACTATAGGGGATGGAATTGGAGAAATTGTGTATTTTTTAAATTTTTTTCCTTGTTCTTCACTATAAAATGCGTAGAAAATGAAGTAATTTCTGAAAACAAGTATTGCTCACAAAAAGCTTAATTTGTGGTGAAAAAAACAAGATATAGATCATTTACGTGTGATCAGTAGTGAAAAAGTTATTGGGGAATGAATGGGAAGAGCGCTGACAGGGGAAAAGTGCTTGCGTTCTGAAGGTGAAAACACCTGTAGGCTGAAGTGGTTAACGACAGGAGGTAAGCTTAGTGAATTGAGGCCATTGTTTTGAGATTCTTATGAAGGGTAGTTATGATTATTCCCTAATTAAAGAGAATCTGTATTGTTAAAATCGCACAAAAGTAAACATACCAGTGCGTTAGGGGACATCTCCTATTACCCTCTGACACAATTTCGCCGCTCCTCGCCGCATTAAAAGTGGTTAAAAACAGTTTTTAAAAGTTTGTTTATAAACAAACAAAATGGCCACCAAAACAGGAAGTAGGTTGATGTACAGTATGTCCACACATAGAAAATACATCCATACACAAGCAGGCTGTATACAGCCTTCCTTTTGAATCTCAAGAGATCATTTGTGTGTTTCTTTCCCCCTGTTCTCATGCACTGAAGTTTCAGGCTGCTTGTTTCTTCCTGCAAACAGCTTTGCCCTTGTCTGTAATTCTTGAGTATGTGAAAGCCCAGCCAGCTCAGAGGACGATTTATCCAGCTTGTAAAAGATAAGAGAGAAGAGAGAAGCTGCTCTAATCCTAAATAACACACAGGCAGTGTGCATAGAGGGGCCTGGAAGGGGGAGTTCATAGCAGAACCACAACACTGAAGAACTTGGCAGCCTTCCAGACACAGGCCGACAAGTCTGACAGGGGAAAGATACATTGATTTATTACAGAGACAGTGATAGTATAAAGTGCTGCAGTAAGCCAGAACACATTAGAATAGCTTTTTGAACTTATAGGATGATAAAAAACAGGATGCAATTTTTGTTACGGAGTCTCTTTAAGACAAACCTCAAGATTCTTCATGGTGCATACCTAACACCAGTTAAGGTGTCTAAAATCTATCCTCAAAGCTGCTAGGCAGTCCCCTAGTTCAGCACCCAAGTTAACAATTTTTTTTTTTTAATCAAAAAGTTTTTATTGAAATTTTAACAAGCGATACAAAGAAATAAGTAAAGGTAGCAACAATTACAGCAAACTTGCATTGGGTGGTATTCAGGTTGTATATCATAGATATCGCCTATAAGGGATAAAGGTGAGATGTAGCAGAACCGAAAATGAGAATAGGAAAAGTCAACAGATATATAACTGGAAAAACAAGTACAGGGGAAGATCAAGTTTGGTCAAGTGGTCACCACCTTCTGTGTTTCAGGCTCTTAAGGAGGGTGACCTTTGGGGGAGTAAGGAGTAGAACTGGCAACAAAAGAAAGAAACATATGCTATCAACGTGATCACCTCTTTACAACTGCCATAGAATAATGAATGTTTCTAGTGGACTTTTGTAGTTGGACTAGTCAAATTATTATTGGTAATGATATTAATGATAAAAGGCTTATAAGTCTGGTATGAAAACTCAAATGTGCTAGACCTCATCCCTTGAGGTATCTTTGTTTTATGTAATACTAGACTGTGAACTACGTTCTTTTTTAATATTTATTTCTGAAGTATAATCCGGTGGGGTAATGATCGGCCAAACTATAGGAAAATAGTTGCGGTTTGAAGTTGAAGCCAGGTTAACCATTTCCATTGTAACTAATAAGTCACTCCTCCCAGATGCCTTAGAGCTACTTTTAGAGAATAAACTCAGCACGATGAGGCATCCTACGCACATTCAGCACATAGCTAACCCGGCCTGCTCATATTTGGCCTCCAAATAGAAGGACCCCCAAGCTGGAGTACACTGCTTAATGATATACAAGCATATGGTGGCTACAGTTGAAGACCGCATGCCCCAATTCACCAAGATTTACCCCCCCCCCCCCCTGTGTAAATCACACTGTTAACCTCCCTGGCGGTCTATTAGGAACCGCTAGGGGGCAGCGCAGCACTATTTATTTTTTTTTTTATATCATGTAGCAAGCCTACAGGTCGCTACATGATAGCCGCTGTACAGCGGCATCGCCCCACCTGCTTCGATCGCCTCCGGCGATGTTTGATCAGGAAATCCCGTTCTTAACAGATTGTGGTGTTAGGGTTGCTTACCACCTACTTCCTGTGAACTACAAGTCCCATCTTTTCATGCAGATACATAATTTCAACTACAGGTATAGTGCAGGGATTCTGGGAATTGTCTTCAGGCATCACATGGTTACACCAAAAGTCAGAGGCTGTAAAGATTGTCAACACCTTGAAACTGAGCTGTAGCATGGTGGCCAAAATCTGTGCACACTTTACCGGAAAAGTTGCACCACACATCAGACACACGGTGTGACTATACAGTGAAGCATACAGTACAATGAAAGAATGCTTCAGTGCCACTGTAAACATGCACATTTCCCCCTAAACACAAAGCATGCTGAATATCATTGCATTGCGATACAATGATGCTGTCCATTGCTATGGAATACAATGGGCACACTGTGAAAGAACCTTTACCTGTTCTGTTTAAATGAACACTACAGTATTTCTACTGGAATTAAAGAAGTCTGAGTTTGAAGGGAACTTCTTAATTGCCTTGTTTGGCTAAGTTAGGGCTGGTTCAGACGGACGCTTGCAGAGCGTTTACAGCCAGCGTTCAGGGCTTGGTGTTAAACGCTCCCATTCAAGTGAATGGGAGCGTTTGTACCAAGCTTTCAAGCGCGTTTACACAAACGCGGCGTTTGGGTCCCGATTTTCCCTGGCGTTCAAGGAGCCCCTGGAAGCTACATGTAGCTTCCAGGGGAGGTTAACCGCGACGGCTAATGTCCCCCTAGGGGAAGAAAAAACGCGACCGCATCCAAACGCACACGAACGCTGCTGAACACGACGCCAGCAAACGCAACGCCTCCAAACGTCCATCTGAACCAGCCCTTAAGTGGATTTCTATCGGTTATGAAAGTAAGGTGTTACTATGGAGGTCAGCCAAAGCGGCCTCTCCTCCATACACAACCAGTCCTTCAGCCATACCCATTCATTGGCTGTTAAGTATCAGAATGTATAGTAACCATGGGCGTCCGCAGAAAATTTTCCGGGGGGGGGGGGGGGACAAAAAAGGGTGGGGGGATGAAGATGGCGCGCCAAAAATTCGGGGTGGTGTGGGGCTACGCGTGCCGCGCCGAAAAATGGGTGTGGTCATGAACCAGAATGTGGGTGTGGTCACGGGTGGAGACAAGTTTACATGAACTTAGCAGTGGTGGGACATTAGATTAGGACAGTGGTGGCGAACCTTTTGTAGGTCGAGTGCCCAGTTATATGTAGCCAGGGGTATGTGCCCAGTATATGTAGGCAGGGTTATATGTGCCCAGTAAATGTAGGCAGGAGAGAGGTATATGTCCCCAGAATAAGTAGCCAGGTGTGCCCCTAGCAGGAGGGGAGCAGAGAAGAGAGGGAGGGAGAGCTATGGGCACAGTGGGGAAGGACGGACGTCTCCCCCCCCCCCCCTTCCCTCATCTTAGGGGGCTCTCCCTCCCTCGTTGTCCCCTCCGGAAGGAAGTGTTGTGCAGCGGCTGGGCAGCAGGCGGAACTTACCTCCGTCTCGTTCAGGCGCCGGATGGATTTGCCTCTTGTCTAGTCTGGACCAGACCAGACAGCGGCACCAGAACTTCCGGCGCTGGATCGAGACGGAGGTGAGTTCCGCCTGCTGCCCAGCCGCTGCACAACACTTCGTTCCGGAGGGGACAGCGAGGGAGGGAGAGCCCCCTAAGGTGAGGGAAGGGGGGGAGAGGTCCGCCCTTCCCCACTGTGCCCATAGCTCTACCTCTTCTCTGCGCTGCTCCCCTCCTGCTGGCCACACGGGCACGCGGCCAAGGGGGGGGGGGGGGGCAGCAGGCGGCCAGGGTCGGGCGGACGCCTGAGTTTGCCATATGTGCGAATGCCCATGATGGTAACTGCATGGTAACTGTTGTATGAGAAAGCTAAGAAGGTGTGAGCAATTAGTGGCAGCAGTTATTACATGCTAAGGGGAGTGCAATAAAAGTGAGACGAAGAATTGGCCCCAGTAACAACAAAAGTAGTGAATTTGTAATTTTACCAATATTCTTCTATCCCCGATATCAGAATATTGTTAATTAAACCAATATTCTATTTCCACAAGAGTCGAATATCGGTAATCATACCAATATTCTACTAACCCTCTGTACCTTAAAGAGAATCTGTACTGTAAAATTCTTACAATAAAAAGCATACCATTCTATTTATTATGTTCTCCTGGGCCCCTCTGTGCTGTTTCTGCCACTCCCTGCTGCAATCCTGGCTTGTAATTGCCAGTTTTAGGCAGTGTTTACACACAAAAGACATGTCTTCTAACTAGAGTGTGATAGGCTTGAGAGTAGCTCAGTCTCTGACTCATACAGAGCTTGGAGAGGGTCTGTATAGCTTCTGCCAATGACAAGCAGTGCAGCACATTCCACACATTCCAGCCTCAGCCAACAGAGCCGACAGAAGAGAGAAGATTAGATCATATAACAGAGATAACACAGCCACTGTGCAACTAGAAAAGGCTGCAGTAACACAGACCACATTAGAACAGGTATAGGAACTTATAGGATAGAAGAAATAAGGCTGAACATTTTGTTAGAGAGTCTATTTAATTCTCACACTAACCCTTCCCAATCTATACCTAACACTAACTTACCCCACACTTACTCCTAAAACTATCTCTCCCCTATCTATGCCTAACTTTAACCACCCTAACCTACTTCTAACACGGAACCCAGTAATTGACCAGCCAAGCCAGGCCGGTAATTAAAAAGCTTGGAGTTTGACTATAGTGTAACTAAACTCTGGTGCATTACTGCTCCCAGCTTTCGTTAGTATTTTTTCAGAAACTGTTGGTGCCCACTGTTACATTCCTGCTCTTCTGGCACCTACTATTTGTTGAAGCAGGTTGTTTCAACACCTAAACTAGGCACTGCTGTAACAGCAATGCTATAGTGCGTGGGGCGTGTAAGGGTAATTCAGGGTTCTGGAGATCCCGACCCCATACCCTGAATTGCATATCCCTCCAAATTGCAGCAACTTGTAGGGGGAATAGTATTTAACGCTGGCGGGGATTTCAGGGACAGCAGTGTGAGCCATCGTTTGGCTCACTGGCAATGTACTAATACGTACGCCTATTTGTAGCCGCTGTTTTTATCTTCTATTTCACCACGGAGCTGCAGGCTATATATGCATGTTAAATAGCCTACAGGTTGCCATAATTGTAGATATCTTGTTATCCCATGGGCACAATTTGAAGAGCCAAGAAAAATTTGCTTAAAATGTTGTTTTCTCATGACCCAGCAGCCTTATACACTCACGCACCCACTAAATATCCTACACTACCGAACCACTCTTCCCCCCAATATATTTTCCCAACAACCAATACATTTTTTTTTTCTTTATAATATACTTAAAGCAGCCATGACCGACCATTCCCACTACACTCACAACTAAATGAATACTAGAGACTCCATGTTGTCATTTGGAGTGACACTTTAATAGTCGGCCACAGCTGAACACACCAACAAATAACATTAATCACTGAACAGTTTAGATACAACATAAATAACAATAATCAAACAAAAAACGCTTGAAGAATTCAATCTTCATCCCCCACTGCTACCTGGTGGCGACCGAGGGCCCCCCAAAATTGCGACCGTCCACCCGAGCATGCAACCAAACTCCCAGCCGTGTTACGTGGCCCAGGAGTTCCGTGGGCTTACATGCCATGCTCCTCCTTTAGATCTCCAAATAACCCAGTACCTTAATTTTCAAAATCGTCCATTTATTTCCTTCAGAACCCCAATTAGCACTCAGACCCCTCAGTCTTACTTGCCACCCTTCCCAGCAGAAGGGGACCGCCGCCGCAGCTGTGACATCTGAAAGAAAAGAGAATAGTTACTAAAAGCTCAGACCCCAATGGCCTACCCCCGGGACACTTACCCCCTACCTAACAAACGTTTGTCTCCCACCACCCAGGAAAACGCCAAACTTTTGGCTCCAACTTGAAAACAAAAAACCACCAACCCCCTCCCAACCTCACTAAAATTAAACTAAAGGGCGGGTGGGTGGGACGTTTGCTCAGACTGCCATCCACGGAGGTTGTGACCAACCCCCCGGAAGCCCCTCCTAACTTCCTGCACCAATTAGCTCCAGCCCCCACAGCCCTGCCTCTCAGCTCTCTCTCCCGCCTCTCAGCTTTAACCCCTCGTCTACCCCACTATACTTGGGAGTTCGTGAGAACTCGCCTGGGGTCATGATGCCGCTGGGCTAAAGGCACAGCGCATCGCTTTCTCTATGTGCTTCAATGTTATCCACCTTATTTCTGCATTGTTGTAAAAACTCCGTTGTTTTGTGAAAACACAGGCTAATCAGAAGTGGGAAATGTCATCACTATTGCTGATTTTACGTATGGGGAAAATGGTGTTTGAGTTTACCGACTTTTGAAAGCATTACTAGCTGGCCAGAAACTGAAACTTATATTACATAAGTACTTGCCTAGAATTTATATTTTTATTATTGTAAAACCCCACTCCAGCCATAATTTTTAACTTAGGTTTTGCGTGTTTACTTTTTATTTGGGTTCATGTTGGAGACTGTTTCATTCACTTCCTGTCTGTTACATGTGACACAGCTAACAGGAAGTGAGGGAAAATGTACCCAATAGTCATACACAGCAGTGGCACACTGGCAAAGGTTCCGTTAGGATTCATATGTCTTCCTTTATGAGGAATGCATGAGGTCCATAAAGTGGATGTTGTATTTGTGTGGAAACCTCTTTTGTACTTAGTATGCTGTATATATGTATTATAAATTACCCTGATATGTTGCAGTTGGACCTACTGCTTTCTCCTACTGTATGTGTATACACAGCTAGAGCCACTGGTGAATAATTGTGCCAGGGGATTAATTAAATATTAATGCTGCAATTCTCGTCACTTAGTGTCATTATCAGATTTCCTGCAGTTTAGTGTTGAGTCAGTGCCAGCTTTCATTTGTAGTTAAATCAAGGATGGACTCAATACAAACAACAAGCATTTGCTGCTCTATTTGGACATTGTTTTGTATGTCCACACTAATCACTTGTCTAGGACTGCTCCTTATTGGCAAAGCTTTCAGCAGTGGGGGACAGTGGGTAGCATTTAAACTTTCATGTTCCATACATACATACTGTAATGTTGTTTATGTATTGTGAGTACCAATGGTGTTGCTATGATTCCTCGTAAGATTTCTATGTCATTGCATCATGCTTTGGGTTATGTGATTCATGATTTTCCTGGTTATATGGTTCTCCCTATTTGCCGATCTTGGCCATCCACATAATGTCAGGCTCCTGGTAATGGAACAGCCTTGCTTTCTTACTTACCACATCTAACACATGCAGATATTTGGGTTTACATACAATAGATATTATGATCTACAGATGGAAGAGCATTGTTCGCAGAGCAACACTTCCGGTAGACGTTGCAAAACTAATTTCTGCTGAAACATGGGCCAGCAAAAGTGTATTGGTGAATTCAGCGATGGCAATGTTATGTTGTGACCAAGCAGGCAATAACCCTCTGCACTCAAAACACATGCTCACAACAAGCTGGAATACTGACAGTAATAAAAGCAACTGAGTTTTCAGGGTCTTCGTTTCTAATAGTCCTGTATTTTTACAATTCATTTTACAGGTGTTTTTTGTCTATAATGCACAGCATGTTATGCAGCTCTATACAATAACTATAAAGCGCACATTAGAAACTCGCCTACAAGTGATAGGGGAGATAGTGTTATGGTAATTTGGTGGAAGGGAGATTTTGAAGAGGTGGGTTTTGAGAGCCTGTTCTGAATGTGATAAAGTTATAAGCATGTTTAGCAGGACGGGTGGGAGTTCTGGAGAATGACTGGCACATCTCTACAGGTGGGAGTTCTAGAGAATGAGTGGGACATCTCTACATGTGCGAGTGCTGGAGAATGACCGGTACATCTCTACAGGTGTGAGTTCTGGAGAATGACTGGCACATCTCTACAGGTGGGAGTTCTAGAGAATGAGTGGGACATCTCTACATGTGCGAGTGCTGGAGAATGACCGGTACATCTCTACAGGTGCCAGTTCTGGAGAATGACCAGGACATATGACTGGGACATCTCTACAGGTGGGCATTCTGGACAATGACCGGGACATCTCTACAGGTGGAAGTTCTGGCGAATGAGTAGAACATCTCTAGAAGTCTTGGGCAGCGCAATGGAAGACATTAGGAGTAAAATATTACCAAATCAATGGAGCAACCGAGACAGTGTTTATAATACTAATAATTACGGCATTATTTACGTTGTAAACATCCCCCTTCCAAAAATAAATAGTCACCTATTATTAGTGTGTAAATCATAGGTTTAAGATGAGCTTTCCATCTGAAGCAGCGCATTTTTCCCATTCCAAAAAACTGCACTGACGTTATTTATTCTAAGGAGTCCTTGTTTATCCTTTTTTTTAATGAATACTATTCAAAGCCGCATCACATTTATTAAACTCTTTCACCTATCTTCCCGGGCTGTTTAATAATAAATTGTATGTCATGTTATTGGAGTTTTATTAAAACCTATCTGAGCTGTTACAAAAAAAAAAATATTCTCCATCGCAGCGTTAGTGCATGAATTATTAATAACAGGGCCCATAGCGGAAGGGAGGAGAACGTCTTCCTGCAAAGAACTCACACCAAACAATATATATTTAAATAACAAAACCTCAGATTCAGCAAATGTGTCCTGAAAAAAATGAATATTTTTAGAACAGAACAGATCTTTTTTTTTAAATGATTTCCGTTCTTGTGATAGGTTTTCACTTTGAACAGTAGGTGGTGCTGTTTAGTACTTAAAATTCACATGTAGTAATTCTTTTAATATTACACATTTTAGTGTTTTTTTTTTTTGTTTTTTTTTGCACACCTGTAATAATGAACCATCTAGTGGGAGTTAGGTGCTTTTATATGAAATTAATTCATCATACGGTTTTAATTCCTCTCCCTGAACCACAATATATCAATCAGCTAAGTAACTAACTTTTAATCTCTGCACCAACATGGGAACCTGGTGGTCCTGCAAGACTTTTGTAGCTGAGGTCTACCTTGTAATTCTACACTGCCTGTTCTGGAGTCTTGTGAAGGAGTATATACTGGAGACTGCAGGGGGCTGTGTATGGAATATATTGAGGAACCTCTGAAATAAATGCATTACTTTACAGTATTTAAATGAACTACTGACAGCATTCAGCAGTAAGCAGAAGTACAAACAACAGTACAGAAAATTCTATAGTAAACATTGATGTGATTTTTGCTGAAAGAACCCATTGCTCTTTCACCTGTCTCATTACACAAAAGGAGGTTTCAAAGTAAGTTAGCATTAATCTTAAAGCATTACTGGAGAAGGGGTTAAGTAAAATATTTTTTTTTATCAGTTATTATTTGGTAGTAGCAATAGCAGTAGCATTATGTTCATGATTCTGATATTCCTTTGGATAAAATCACTGTACCTATGCAAAAATAAATTATACTTCCAAAGAGGAGCTGTCCTTCTCAGACATTTCTTTCAGTAAGGTTGGGTTAAGCCAGCTTTGAGGCTTTCATACAGCATGACCTTTTAATAAATTACATGTTAAATTTAATAAAAACATTATGGGCTCATTTCCACTAGCTGTGATTGCGTTTTCTTCCATTCCCACTACTGCAATTGGGCTGCGATCCACGGGGTTATACAGCACGATTGCGGTGCGCATGCAATTTGCGATTTCTGACAGGAGGAAAAAAAACTTGGCAGGAAAACACTTTGAATTGCAGGGAAAATTACTTAGCAGCGAGATTGCTATGCTTCTATACAAAGCATAGGAGCGCAAATGCACCAAATCACGGTTGTGATCTGGAAAAAAAACACATTAGAGTAAAAACAGCACAGCAATTTACATGTTAATCATTAGAGATGGCCCGAACGGTTTGAACGCGGACTTATTCGCGCGAACAATGCGAGTTTGCGTCGAACCGCGAAACATTTAGCGCATTCGAGGAGCGCCCTCCCCTTATAAAAAGCAGCAGAGTCGGCCATGTTCTCACTCTGTGTGCTGCTGTTTTAGTGAGAGAAGGGAGAGAGGTTGCTGCAGAGATAGGGAAAGCTTAGCTAGGTCTTGTTAGCTTGCTCCTTGCTGATATCTGTTGCTGAAAAGCACCACCAGAATGGCTCTTTTGAGAGCTAATGTTCTTGTGATGTGTTTTTTTGTTTTTGTTTTTTGTGGCCCACTGACACTACATATACAGCCCTGTCTGTCGCAGCTGGCCCTTGCTAATTGCTATACTGTGCCAGGCCCAGCACATTCAGCACACCTTTTTTACTGCACCTGTGTGACTGCACATTGTATCATACCACCAGCAGTCACTGCATACCTTTTCAGTGCACCTGTGTGACTGCAGTACTGCACATTGTATTATACCAGCAGACACTGCATACCTTTTCACTGCACCTGTATGACTGCATATTGCATTATAGCAGCAGTCATTGTATACATTTTCACTGCACCTGTGTGACTGCACATTGTTTCATACCACCAGCAGTCACTGCATACCTTTTCACTGCACCTGTGTGACTGCAGTACTGCACATTGTATTATAGCAGCAGTCACTGCATACCTTTTCACTGCACCTGTGTGACTGCACATTGTATTATTGTACCAGTCAGTGCATACCTTTCACTGCATCTGTGTGACTGCACATTGTATTATAGCAGCAGTCAGTGCATACCTTTCACTGCACCTGTGTGACTGCACATTGTATTATAGCAGCAGTCACTGCATACCTTTTCACTGCACCTGTGTGACTGCACATTTTATTATACCACCAGCAGTCACTGCATACCTTTTCACTACACCTGTGTGACTGCACATTGTATCATACCACAAGCAGTCACTGCATACCTTTTCACTGCACCTGTGTGACTGCACATTGTATTATTATACCAGTCAGTGCATACCTTTCACTGCATCTGTGTGACTGCACATTGTATTATAGCAGCAGTCAGTGCATACCTTTCACTGCACCTGTGTGACTGCACATTGTATTATAGCAGCAGTCACTGCATACCTTTTCACTGCACCTGTGTGACTGCACATTGTATCATACCACCAGCAGTCACTGCATACCTTTTCACTGCACCTGTGTGACTGCAGTACTGCACATTGTATTATACCAGCAGTCAGTACCTTTCACTGCATCTCTGTGACTGCACATTGTATTAGTCAAGTCAGTGCATACCTTTCACTTCATCCCCCCCCCCCCCCAATATGGACAAAACAACAGGCAGAGCCAGAGGCAGGCTCCCCGGCAGGTCTGTTCCAGGTCATGCTGACGTGTTTTCGTGCGGCCCTGGACCAAAGTACAGTGTTCAGAAGGCACGTGCCATCAACTCCCAAGATTGTCAGGACATAGTTGACTATTTAACACAGAACACCTCATCTTCCTCAGCTTCCGCACGGAACCGTGACATATCTTCCTCTTCCTGCTCTGATTCTGGCACCTCACTTAAAGGATACCACAACTGAAATGTGACATAATGAGAAAGACATGTGTATGTACAGTGCCTAGCACACAGATAACTATGCTGTGTTCCTTTTTTTCTTTCTCTGCCTGAAAGAGTTAAATATCAGGTATGTAAGTGGCTGACTCAGTCCTGACTCAGACAGGAAGTGACTACAGTGTGACCCTCACTGATAAGAAATTCCAACTATAAAACACTTTCCTAGCAGAAAATGGCTTCTGAGAGCAAGAAAGAGGTAAAAAAGGGGAATTTCTTATCAGTGAGGGTCACACTGTAGTCACTTCCTGTCTGAGTCAGGACTGAGTCAGCCACTTTCATACCTGATATTTAACTCTTTCAGGCAAAGAAATAAAAAAAGGAACACAGCATAGTTATCTGTGTGCTAGGCACTGTACATACACATGTCTATCTCATTATGTCACATTTCAGTTGTGGTATCATTTAAAGGATACCCGAAGTGACATGTGACATGATGAGATAGACATGTGTATGTACAGTGCCAAGCTCACAAATAATTATGCTGTGTTCCTTTTTTTCTTTCTCTGCCTGAAAGCGTTATATATCAGGTGTGCAAGTGGCTGACTCAGTCCTGACTCAGACAGGAAGTGATTACAGTGTGACCCTCACTGATAAGAAATTCCCCTTTTTTTTTACCTCTTTCTTGCTCTCAGAAGCCATTTTCTGCTAGGAAAGTGTTTTATAGTTGGAATTCCTTATCAGTGAGGGTCACACTGTAGTCACTTCCTGTCTGAGTCAGGACTGAGTTAGCCACTTACATACCTGATATGTAACTCTTTCAGGCAGAGAAAGAAAAAAAGGAACACAGCATAGGTATTAGTGTGCTAGGCACTGTACATACACATGTCTATCTCATCATGTCACATGTCACTTCGGGTATCCTTTAACTCTCAGCTGGCAGCCACCACTGCTACTACTAGCACCACATCCGCTCCATTTGACAGTTCGCAGGAGTTATTTTGTGTGGAATTAACTGATTCACAGCCATTATTGTTACAAGATGACGGCGCTAAGCATGTTACACCACCACCTCATATGTCTGAGTTAGGCGTCACTATGGACGTAAGGTGTGAGGATGATAAAGTACCGGTTGTTGGTGCAGTTTTGGAGGTGTCTGCTGTGGAGGATGATTATATTATGATGATGATATTGCCATGGATGCTATGTGGGACAGTTCAGAGGGGGAGTCAGAGAGGAGTAGGAAAAGACGAGTTGCTGCAAGAAGCAGGGGGAGCTCGACGTCAGAAACAGCTCGTGGTAGTGTCCGGCGGCATGTATCGCCACCTATGGACAGCCAGCCAACATGCCCTTCAAGGTCAGCTGCTGCCGCCACCACTAATCATCATCCCAGGGCTCAGCGGTGTGGAATTTTTTCTGTGTGTCTGCCTCAGATGAAAGCAATACCATCTATACTCTCTGCCACCAAAAATTGAGTCGTGGAAAGACCAAGACCCACGTAGGGACAACTGCCTTATGAAGGCACATGGTGAGAAAGCACAAACAGCAAGGGGATGACTACCTGAGGAAAAGCACCACACAAATGCAAAGCTGTGTGCCAGAGTGGTGTCATCTCTGGCACACAGCATTGGGTCAAGGGTCCATCTAACCACGGATGTCTGGTCTGCAAAGCACGGTCAGGGCAGGTACCTTAATTATACGGCACATTGGGTCATCCTGGTGACCGCTGGCAAGCAAGGGAGTACGTGGCTGTGCAGCAGACCTAGTTGTGACACCTCCATGGCTTGTACGCAGGCCTGCTGCCACCTCCTCTCCTTCACCCTCCTGCTACATCCTCTTCGCTGTTGTCCTCCTCCTCGGCTGAGGAGCAGTGCCACTCTACTGGTGCTACGATCTCCTCTCCAACTACACACCCCCAGCTCCCCAGGGCCTATGCTGCATTCCAGGTATGACGGTGTCACGCCATCTTGGACATGTCTTGCCTCAAAGTGTAGAGTCACACTGCAGCAGCTCTCCTGGCTGCTCTGAACAAACAGGTGGATCAGTGGCTGACCCCGCACCAACTGTAGATCGGCAACGTGGTGTGTGACAACGGCAGCAATCTCTTGTCGGCTTTGAGTTTGGGAAAGTTGACACGTACCCTGCATGGCACATGTGCTCAATCTTATAATCCAAAGATTTGTGTGTAAGTACTCAGGCTTACAGGGGGTCCTGAAGCAGTCCAGGAAGGTGTGTGGGCATTTCAGGCGTTCCTACACAGCGTTCCTACACGGCCATGGTGCGCTGGGCCAATATTCAGCGGAGAAACAACTTGCCGGCGAGGCGCTTGATTTGCGATAGCCTGACTCGCTGGAATTCAATGCTCCTCATGTTTGACCGCCTGCTACAACAGGAGAAAGCCGTCAACGAATATCTATACAGCTACAGTGAAAGGTAATGCTCTATGGAGCTGGGCATTTTCTGGCTGAAGTACTGGACACTCATGTGTAATGCCTGCTAGCAGCGGCCGCTATAATAATTTTTCTGGTGCGTGTACATGCCTGCCTAATTTTTCTGGCTGCACTGCGGCTGCAACAACAAAATAAAAGGCATGTACATGTGTCAATTCCCCTTCGTGATTATTACCTTGCCGCGGTGAAGGGGCTTGCATATCACAATGAAGCAATGACCTATATAAGGAGTGTGTTGGGGGCACACCCAAGTAAATAAGGTCGTTGCTTCATTGTGGACAGACCAAATTCGATCAGCTGGACAGTCACTGTTGTTCTGTCATTGAGCTACCTCAGCCTGACCATATGGGCTGGAAAGCCACCATCACCTGCACTCTCGCCAACGTGTGCACCAGCATGGCCATCTGCGGTGTGTTACACAGTGAGTTTGGTCTGTCGTGAAGCAGTACAATACTTACACTACCTGATCCATGTATACTTACGCAAGATGTTTTCAAGCACTTTAGGCCTCCAATTTAGGAATGCAATGTGATTTCTGCCTTTTAGGGATTATAGCCCTGCTGTAATTTTTCCGTAATTTTTCCACTGGACTTTTGGCGTGTATCCCACTCCTCCATGCCCCACTCCAGGTGTTCGACCCCTTGAAACTTCTTTTCCATCACTTTTGTGGCCAGAAACAGTGTTTGTAGTTTTTCAATTCGCCTGCCCATTGAAGTCTATTGCGGTTCGCGATGTTCGCCAGTTCGCAAACTTTTTTAAAAGTTCGCATTCGAGGTTCACGAACCGAAAATCAGAGGTTCGGGCCATCTCTATTAATCATGGTGATGGAAAATACATGCATAATCAGATGTTCAGATTGAAACGCATCTAGTGGAAAAGGGCATTGAATTTAACAAAAATCTGTGAAAAAAAGGTGTTCATCAATTTGTTGCTTGAAACTCAATTGTAGATCAGTGTGGGAGGGGTGTGGAGACATCCCTTGGAGATGGTGGGAACCGAGGCTACAGACAGATACATGTGAGTTGAGCAATACAATGCTTGTGGCAGCAGTGCAGATAATATTAGAAATGTTAAGACAGGTTTGTCCGTTGTGGCACTCTGGAAATAGGCATATTGAAATGTGTAAGCTTGCCTATAGAAAATTATTGGAATATTCAATTCATTCGTTTTTCAGCCTGCTGCCCATTCCATTATGATGGCATGCTGCAGATCTCCTGTGAACCAAGCTTAAAGGGAATCTGAGATGGGGGCCCCGGCAATAAAATATACATACCAGGGGCTTCCTCCAGCCCGATCGCTCACACAGCCCCTGCACTCCCGCTGCGTTCACATTGCCTGGAGCGTTCTGCACCTGTGCAATACAACTGCGCAGGCACAGAACGCTCCCAGCAACAGGAGCAAGACGGGAGCACTCCTGGCCCGACTGCGCATGGGCCCACTGGCCCTGATGGATTTTCTGGGGCCAGTAGCGGGAAAACGGGGAAGCAGAGGAGGATGGCGTGGGAGCTATTAGGCCCGAGGGGGCTGGAGGAAGCCTCAGGTATGTATATTTTATTGCGGGGCCCCGCGTCAGGTACACTTTGAAACCTGTTACTGGGAGAAAAAGACAAAAAGTACCACTCACAGTGTGTGGTGGTAAGTGGTCATGGCCAAATGGACAGGTCTCACCTGATGTGGTGGGCTGTTTGCAAGGATGGATGTAGGCATCCGGCACAGTGGTCCTTTGGCTTGCTATGCTCCAGGTCTAAATTAATACGAATGGAATTTTTCCGATAAGTCTGTCAGTGTGCGATTCAGAGTGTCTAGATGTGTGTGTGTGTGTGTGTGTGTGTGTGTGTGTGTGTGTGTGGGGGGGGGGGGGGGGTGAAAGCTGGCAATGAAGCTACAATGGACAGATTAATTAAGGTTAATTAAGGAGCTCAGTTTACAATGCATTTCGTGGGGGCATTCTCTCCCCCCCTTCCTCAGAATTTGACATTCCCAGTGGCTGTCCCTAGCAGCAGAATTGAATTCAACAATGTGAGTGGGCAATCAGTTACTCTGTTACATAAGTAGCTAATGGGGTGCTGAGAGCTGTAGTCCCATCTAATTTATTCCTGCCCAATTAAGTTCTGCCCCTGCCCAGTGCTTTCTAGCCCCGATGGCGTTTAGTTACCTACGTGCTAATCTGCTGGGTGTGATTATACAGATTGCTTTGTGTATGACCTTAGTCTAACCTTTGACCTTGAATTGATTTCCCTCTGGACCGACACCTACTCATATACCCTGAATTGTCCTTGTCTATCCTCTGGATACTGTTAACTTTTTTAACCTCCCGTGTATGACCTTGGCTTGTCTCCTGTTTAACGTTTGGTATTGTGCAGGGGCGCCGCCAGTGTGCAAGCGAGCCACGCCCCCACTTGGGGCCTCACACTACGGGGGGCCTCACTCTGCTGCTGATGGCTCCCTAGTCAGGGCGCCAGGCGGAGCGGCAGGAGGGTGGGCACAGCGGCGGGGGCCGGGGGGAGCGGTCGGAGAGAAGTTTCAACTCGCCTTCCTCGATCCCTGCACGCAGCCTCTAGCTTCATCCTGTCCTGATGTCTGTCGCGATGGTAACAGCGCCCCTTGTTATGATGTAACCTCATGTCATCACAGGGGGAGCTCTTACTGATGCGATGGACGCCGGCACAGGAAGAAGATAGAGGCTGCATGCAGGGATCGAGGAAGGTGGGGAAGGCTGGGAAACGCTTGCATACTGCTGCCTGCATTTTGCCCACAAGCGCAGAGCTGATCCCATCAGTGTCAATGGATGGGATCAGCAGCGCAGTGGCACAGATGGCATGCGATGCGGATGCGCTGCATTCGGATCGCACGGCCATCTGCGCTCAGATGTGAACAAGGCCTTACTGGGGGAACCTACCTATCTAACCAATAATGGGGGCAACTGTGCTGGCTACCTATATAGGAGGCACCTACCTATCTAACCTATACTGGAGGCACCTACCTATCTAACCTATACTGGGGGCAACTATACGGGCTACCTATACTGGGGGGGGGGACCTACAGCTGGCTACCTATACTGGCGGCAGCTAGACCTGGCTAATCTATACTTCGGGCACCTATACCTCCACGTCTCCACGTGGGGAAAGTGCATTTTACGCCCTCGTCCTGGGTGCAATTTAGCCTAGAAACTGCTAGTATTTGGCTCCACCCCATCATGTTTTTGACACGCCCACTTCACGTGAAACTTTGTTTTGTGGTGTGGTTACCCATGTTTTCGCCGGGGCCTCAAGTCAGGGACTGCTTGGGGCCACTAAAACCTTAGCTGCACCCATGGTATTGTGCAATTTCTTAATGTTTCCATTGCTCTTCTGTCTGTGAGCTGCCTAGCTGGGTTTGATGGTACTCCTGCCTTTCTGGCCTCAGTTTCTATATCTCGTTTATTTAAGGCCTGGGTGTAACCAAGTGCTGAGATGACATATAAATTTGGCCTTCTGCTGAACTGGGACATGCCACAAAGGGTGAAGACTATGGGGAAGATTGGAACATAGGGATTGAAGGAAGGCGAGAGATCTTCCTCACAGTTACATCGTTTTGCAGCCCGACTGCTATCTGGAGAAGGTATCCTTTACATGCAAAGAGATGCTTGGCTATGTGTAAGGCTGAGCAAAATCGTCACTCGCAAGTTCGCAAGATTTTCTGCAAACTTGTCGGATAGGGAGAATCTTGCAAATCAGATTCACAAAACTCATTGCAACTCTGACACTATCTGGCAGAAGTAAACCCAAAAAAGTGCAGGTGTGGTTGTCTAAAAATGTAAGGATTAATTGAAGATGCAATTGGCATCATCACATGATATTAACAGAGCTCTGTAAAAATGTGTCTTTTTAAAAAAAAAGTCAGACTTCATGAATGATGAACTAGACTGCCGATTTCACATGAATCTCGCTGTACGAGATTGGGGCTGATTTACTGCCAAACTCATGAATTACACTTAGTCATCCATAGTTACAGTATGTGTCCACATAGTTGGGAGATATCACTCCCATCTCAGTACAAACTGACAGTCACCCAATGCAGCTCTTGCATTGAAACCAGCAGTACTACTAAGCAGTGACTTGAGAAGCCCAACTCCAGTCACAGGTATGTCTGTGTAACACAGTTTGTTAAAATACTTGAAGGATTTTGTTTTTTACCTTTGATAATGCAGAGATACAATTTAACATTTCTGTATTAGCCATACACTGGTTAATATTGGCCTAACCTGCCGAATAATACATTACTTACCAAGAAATAGATGTTTTTCATATGTCAGAATGAGAACGAGATCCTGACTTATTAATTGGTTTGCTCTAGGTATTCTTTCTTGGTGCAAATCCGTTTTTATGTTGTTGCCTTCGGGAATATGTGTAGCGGAAATCTACTTGGAATAGTTTTTGCTGTTGTGGCCAATATTTGCTAAGGAAGTCTAGAGATGCATCCAGTTACACCCCATCTGTGTTTTGGCTTCACTGCCTTCACAATGATTTGCATATAGTGGTTAGCAACTCCCCCTCAGCACCGTCAACAGGGGGGTAACCAGACATTGTAGATTCTTTGTTTTGGCTTGTCCACCCATGCTAAACAGCCTGCTGTGGGAGAGTCCACAACTGAATCCAAAACTGCTGAAAGATCCAAAAGAATCAGTATGAAACACTCACCTCTGTTGTCATGAGCTGGACAAGTGGCCATTGCAAATCCCAATGAAAGCCATTTTGCAGCCTTGGTCTTTCTTGAAACTAAATTATGAAGGGTGAAAGATTGAGAGATGTTGCTTTCTAAAAGACTAGCTTCAAGTTGGAGATGAACAGAGTTTTCAATAACTTTCCATAAGAAGATGAGGTTGAAAATGGGTCTGTAGCTGCTCATGGTCTATGGATCTAGAAATAATTTTTAGAGTAGAGACTTGATGACTGCTTCCTTCAGAGAGATAGGGAAAATTCACTGCTTGCAAGGAACAATTAAATATTTTGTGAAATGTTGGTATAAACAGGTCATATTTGTGCATTTTATAAAGGCTGAAACTGATGTTCAGCACACATAAAACTTACATATGGGCAGTGTTGCCAACTGTAAATACTGTAAATTTTGATTCAAATTTAGCTGCCCGTGAATTCCGTAAGGAATTCAGCAGCATCAGTAAAAGGGCGGCCGACTGGCCACCCTGAGAGGAGGAAGAGAGGAGGCAGCGCAGAGAAGGGAGAGCGGTGGCCACAGCGGCGGGGAAGTGGGGACGTCTCCACCCCCTTCACTCATCTGGGGCTCCCCCTTCCTCACTCCCCCCTCCAGAACTAAGTATTGTGCGGCTGGCAGCTAGTGGGACTTACCTCTGCCTTGATCAAAGCGCCGGGGGAAATGTTGTGTGCCACTGCTCTGGTCTACATCAGACCAGACTAGCGTCACGCAGTTCTCCATCCCGCGCCGGAACAAAACAAGAGGTAAGTCCCCGCCCGCTGCCAGCCGCACAATACTTAGTTCTGGAGGGGGGAGTGAGGGAGGGGGAGCCCCAGGTGAGGGAAGGGGGGGGGAGATGTTCCCCCTACCCCGCCACTGGGCCACCGCTCTACCTTCTCTGCGCTTCCTCCCCTCCTGCTGGAGGGGACACCTTAAAGGGAACCTTAACTGAACGGGGGGTATAGAGTTTTACTTACCTGGGGCTATTACCAGCCTCCTGCAGCAGTCCTGTGCCCTCGGCGCCGCTCTGGAATCCTCTGGTCCCCCCGCTGTCACTTAGTTTCGTTTTTGACGACTCACCAGTCGCCGGCCGCCATGCGTATTATTGGACGCATTCACCAATGCAACTAGCGCGATTGCGGACCGCAAAGCGTACAAAAATACGCGTTGCCGCATATCTACGCGTGCGGAATGCGGCAACGCGTATTTTTGTACGCGTTGCGGTCCGCAATAGCGCTAATTGCATTGGTGAATGCGTCCAATAATACGCATGGCGGCCGGCGACTGGTGAGTCGTCAAAAACGAAACTAAGTGACAGCGGGGGACCAGAGGATTCCAGAGCGGCGCCGAGGGCACAGGACTGCTGCAGGGGGCTGGCAATAGCCCCAGGTAAGTAAAACTCTATACCCCCCCGTTCAGTTAAGGTTCCCTTTAAGTCCTGGCTACCTATTCAGGGACATCTATACACCTGCCTACCTATTCTGGGGACATCTATACGCCTGCCTACCTATTTTGGGGACATCTGTATGCCTGCCTACCTATTCTATTCTGGGGACATCTATATGCCTGCCTACCTATTCTGGTGACATCCATACGGCTACCTATTCTGGGAACATCTTTACGCCTGGCTACCTAGTCTGGGTACATCTATATGCCTGGATACCTATTCTGGGGACATCTATACACCTACCTACCTATTCTGGGGACATCCATATGCCTGGCTTCCTATTCTGGGGACATCTATACACCTGGCTACTTATTCTGGAGACATTTATACACCTGGCAACCTATTCAGGGAACAGCTATACACCTGGCTACCATTCAGGGGACAGCTATACACCTGGCTACCTATTCAGGGGACAGCTATACGCCTGGCTACCTATTCTGGGGACATCTATACACCTTGCCCCCTATTCTGGGGAAACCTATAGACCTGGCTACATATTCTGGGGACACCTATAGACCTGACTACCTATTCTGGGGACACCTATAGACCTGACTACCTATTCTGGGGACAGAATTCTTTTGGGAGAACTGCTGCCAGATTATCTGTATTTTTGAGGAACCGCTGCTCCCAGATTAAGTTTATTGTGGTGAACCGCTGCCGGATTATGTGTATGTTAGGGGAACCGCTGCTGCCAGATTACATCTATTTTTGGGGAACCACTGCCATATTATCTGTATTTTGGAAGAATCTCTGCCAGATTACATGTATTTTTGGTGAAATGCTGTAAGATTACATGTATTTTGGGGGAAACACTATGGCAAAGCTCAAACTTCCCCTGCAGACCATTTACAGCACTGCTAAAATAATGTATATCGCCCCCACCCATGACCACGCCCACATTCTGTTGCGGGACCACGCCCATTTTTAAGCGTTTTTCATCAGTAAAAAAAATCCTTAGTCAGTAAATGTTTGTCTTAGTCAGTAAAAAATAATGTGTAAGGTTGGCAACACTGCATGTGGGTAAGACAGCAGGGTTGATACAACAAAGCCAAGATATAATAGGAGAGAGGGAGAACTCTGGTGTGTACAGAAGTAATTTTCAACACCGTGAATATTTTTTACTATACTGTTCTTCCTATTTTATTTATTTTATTTACTATTTTTTATAATGCCACTATAATACTTTAGTAAGGTTTCATACAACCATTTTTGTGAGGTGTAAGTCCCTCTGTAGCTGGTGAAGGTCACATTGTTTAACTATAGACAAACAGACCAGTGTATGGCAGGCAAATACGCACAACATGCAGCTTTCACAGTGTAAACTGGGGGATACTGCCAGCTTTTTGTGTTCAGCCTTTTTTCTTAGACACAGGTGCTTAGAAAATCTCAGCAAACAGAGCGGCAGCAGATGTATAAATAGAAGCATTCAGTCCCTCATTCTTGGTGAAGCAACTACTGAACGTTGTCTACAGAGCTTTGGGCCAATAGTAAAGGCTTAGAACTATGAGAGTCAGACTACAGGGATGTCAGCTGAATTCTGAGGAATAATATGTTTACATTTTGCTGAGTGGAAAGCCTCTTTAAAATGGGCTTAAGTTCCAGCGCAGTAAAAATAGTATTGTATTAGCCTCAGCCTTACTGACCATTACATAAACATTTATGCGTTCAAATGCAGCGGGGCCTTTGGAGAGACGAGTAGTAGCCGCTCTGACCGATCGCCTAAACGACCCCCTTGGGGTGGCTGAGGCTCTTCCTGCTTGGCTCAGGCACCAACTTGGTGGCACGTGTCCTTGATCGTTCGTGGGTGCGCGATCAAGGATGTGTGCCGCCTTGTCTGCGCCTACGCAATACCGCGGACTAGGAAGGGCCTCAGCCTGATGGGGGCTTTTTTTAGGCGAGTGGAGTTAGAAGGGTATAACATAAGCTGGACTCACCAGGACTGTCACAAGTGTTGTATCCAGCGATACTGGGTGTGCTGAAACGAATGTAGCCTGTAATTTGCCGACTCCCGCAGCGGGTTTGGCAGAAGAAACAAGTGTTATCTAGTTTCTGAATCATTAATTCAGTTTGGTTAAAAGCCACTAAACCAATATAAGAATTACAATAATAATGTAATCAAACAGCAAACGGTAGTTCCATTGTAATTGTTCTTACATTGGTTGGCTTAGTGGCCTTTAACAAACTAATTGTTTTTAATAATAATGTGTACTGCATTAGAGGCGGACAAGCCCGTGAGAGTGGTGGTACGGTATATGGTCTACACTTATGGCTCTAGGCCCCCAGATATTCTAAGGCCGCCTCTGTTCAAATGTACCCTTCTCTCCAACCACAGCAGGCCAGCAAGTGGACATTATGGTCCTTATCCTATTATGTTTTCTCCTAAGTTTTCTCCAAGAGATTTTTTCAAACCATACCAATAAAATAACTTTAAAGCTCTCGCCATGCAAGAAATTAGAAATGTATTTTTAGATAGGATGAAAAATTATCTCTTGGTAGAAAACTCTGAGAAAAAGTTAATTGGAAAAGCTCCTATGTCTATTGACGTCTGTTTTAGAAGCTGAAACATGAAACCATACTGGCCAACCTTCTATTTGGGTAGCTGGAAGCAATCGCCTAATATTGAAAGCGTTGTGCTGTTATTACATATATCACTCGATCCAGTGCCCAGAATAGGAACCCAGCGTGATGCCTCAGTATTAATTACTGTTTTTACAGCCAAAGTATGAAGACAATATACATGTTCACTGAGGCCGGTTTCACACTGCAAACTGGAGGCAGCGATGCGGTGCGTTGCGCCTGCTGCACCACTTCCCACCGCTAGAAACAGGCCTTCAGGGAACGCTGCATTAGTGCATAGTGTTTCCTTTCTGGCCACCAGCCAAGCAGGAAGTGACGCACGCTTGCCATCACATCCTGCTTCGGGACAGCGGAAGTGCATGAAAGTGGATTGTTAAAATACGCTTCCATGCATGCTTGCTGCAACATCGCAATGCCAACATTTTTAAAATCCCTGCGTCGCCATAGAGTAACATGACTTCCGGTCCGATGCAGAGCGTAGCAAGTACACGTGTTAACATAGTTTGGTCCTAGTGTCGGAGATGCAAAAATGTCACTTCCGTCACACTGTGCTGTCCGTGGCAGTATGAAAGTCTCCATAGACTTCCATTGCCTGGCGGTGGGGTGCGGAAAAATACCGCACCGCCCTGGTGTAAAAGGGACCTGAGAGATTCAACATCTCACTGCGCAATTGTTGACAGCTGCAGTTTTGCACAAACTTTTGTTAAGGTGGGAAGTCTCATTTAGACTCTATTATACCTCTGCTGAGTGTCAGCATATATTCTATTGAAACATTTTTAACCACTTCATGTTCCAGCGTTTTTACCCCTTGAGATTCCTTACAACTTTGGCGGTGTCACAATTGATACAGGAATACGTTTTTATTATGCCATCAAAGTGATACATTTTTTTTTCAGGACAATCTAGGCTTTCTTTTGATAATATTTTTCCTTCACAAATTGGTTAATTTTACTTGCATGGTATCGGGAAAAATTATAGGTAAACGCAAAAATTACACATTGTTTCATGTTACACCTCCTTCCTAATCTTCACATATCAAGTGCCACAGTTTTAAAACGCCACAAAATGTATTCTTTGGCTCGTCACAGTTAAAACGATAACTGCCATATTTGATCACCAGCCTGTGTGTCTGTAGCGATTACATGCGATTGGGGACCCAAGTGCTATACAGATGCATAGGCAACAACATAGCATTGCATCTATACAGCCTTGGGGGCCTGAGCTGTCACTTAGTGGTCGCATTTCATTACTTTGGGCATCAACCATTACTGGTGTCCACAAATCTTAAGGCCAATTATAGATGACACAAGCGGTTAATTAGGTAGGGGTTAACAATTCATCACTACAGGGAAAAAAAGCACTATTTTCTTAATGTGACACCATCACTTTAACTTAGCAAAAAAAGTTTTTTGTAACTTTATCAGTGGAAATCACTCACTATTAATTTGGTGCATGATCACAGCAGCAGCAGCTTTTAGTGCTGGATGGGAGTCTGACGTCCAGGAATATTTAGTGTAGCAGATTCGGACGTGAGACTCGCATCATAGAATCTGAAGTAGTTTATTACATTACCGTTTGAGTCTCTAGAATTATTTAGTGGTAATAGTATTTTTAATTGCTTTTAAAACAAGCCTGTAGCGAAAAAAGTATGATCTAATGAATTGTATATGCAGTACGGATAATAAATAGCATATTAGTAGGAAAGAGTCTAAGGCCCGGTTCACATTAGCGGTTGTTTGCCAAACGGACCGGATGACCTGACCGGATCCGGACCGGATCCGGATCGGAACCGTACGGTTCTGATCCGGATCCGATCCGGATCCGGTCAGGTTGCATCAGGTGGCAATCAGGATGCGATCCGGATCCGTTTGGCAAAATATACGTAAAAAAAAAAAAAAATGTTGGGGTCTGGGAGGTCAGCAGAAGGGGGACCTGTGGAATCAGGCCCTCTGCTGTTTAGCACTCACCTCCACCTCCGACATGCTGCCAACATCCTGCCAACACCTCCAGCTCGTGCTGCTCCACTCCAAAATGCTTGCCCATGTGTCCCCAGCCAATATCGCCGCAAAAATCCGCATAGGAAGTGGGGTAGAAGATCCGGATTTCTCAGCCAGTGTGTTGTGCGGCCTCCGGTTCCCATTTGTTTGTATTGGCCGGATGGTGCAGTCCGGCTCCGCCCCGGATACGGCTGCCGGAGGGGCCGGATGAAAAAATAGCGCATGTTGGAACGGAGGCCGGAGTCCGGATCCGGCCCGGATCCGGTCCGGCTCCGGTTCTGCAGAACGGACCCATGTGAACGGACGCATAGGCTTTAATTGCTATGCCGTGCGTCCGTTCCGTCCGTTCTGCAGGCGGTGCGGCTCCGGCACGGCGATTCCGGAGGGCCACCGCAAGTGTGAACCGGGCCTAATATTTTTATTTTCAGTTGTAGAGCTTTCTTTTTTTTTTTTTACTTTTACTTTTTTTTAATGTCACAGTTCCAGTTTTAAAACCACACCCTGTATTTTATGCTTATTAAATTGTTTAAAACAAAGAGTGATCAAGCAGTGCCATTGTATACTGTATACTCTTAACTGAGAACAGTCATTTGCCAGGCAGTACAAACATATTCTTATATTAGTTAGCCAACTGAAATGAAATCATCAATATCTGTTTTTTCAGCACACCATAGCGTTCTATTTATGGGTACTTTTTTACTAAGTTGTGAAGCCTGACTTGCTCATAGTGCAGTCCTGCCCCTCACAGACTCTTATAGCAAACTACATCCGTTTCTTGAAATAACGTCAAGACAAAATCAGGGGCTTTTACTGGTTGCTGATATAAATGCATTTAATATCGTTGAATTATTCACATTTCTAGTTGATTTTCTTTTCAAAATTGGTTTGCCTTTACTTCAAGTAATATGTGCAGAAGCTTGAACAATGTCATAGATGTTTAACCTAAGGGTGTCATGTGACTAGAAAATAAACTTCCTGTTTTATCCTGTGAATGCTTATTTGATGGAACAACTTGGTCAGATTTTGGCACTGCGAGCTTGTGATGGATTTACAAGTGCCAAGCAGACGTGAACACTTCAGTACTTGGCAGTGTGGTGACACTTTGGTAGGCTGGTTTGAAGTTATGTGCTGACTTTGGCTGGAGCACAAGGTTTGTCTTGTGGTTCTCTTGGTAGGCTTTAAATTAGAGGGTTTTTTTCTATATAGAAAGAGCAATCCTTCATTACACATACCTGTTTTAGGCCTTAATTACAAGACAGCTATTTATGTAGCAGAAAAAGAGGCATTTTTCATTCCAGATTCAGGGATGTAGTCTGAACTTTGTGAATGGAGCGCTGAAAATCAGCTAGAAACACTAAAGGTGGCATCATGTTAAAATATAAAATGCAGAATCAGGCAACTATACACTACTTCATCTTCATCAATAATATTCATCAAAGTATAAAAAATATACAAATCCGTACATAAATATAACATGCAGCAGCTACAGTGGGTTGCAAAAGTATTCGGCCCCCTTGGAGTTTTCCACATTTTGTCACATTACTGCCACAAACATTAATCAATTTTATTGGAATTCCACATGAAAGACCAACACAAAGTGGTGTACACATGAGAAGTGGAACGAAAATCATACATGATTCTAAACATTTTTTTACAAATAAATAACTGCAAAGTGGTGTGTGCATAATTATTCGGCCCCCTTTGATCTTAGTGCAGTCAGTTGCCTATAGACATTGCCTGATGAGTGCTAATGACTAAACAGAGTGCACCTGTGTGTTATCTAATGTCAGTACAAATACAGCTGCTCTGTGAGGGCCTCAGAGGTTGTCTAAGAGAATATTGGGAGCAACAACACCGTGAAGTCCAAGGAACACACCAGACAGGTCAGGGATAAAGTTATTGAGAAATTTAAAGCAGGCTTAGGCTACAAAAAGATTTCCAAAGCCTTGAACATCCCACGGAGCACTGTTCAAGCGATCATTCAGAAATGGAAAGAGTATGGCCCTACTGTAAACCTATCAAGACAAGGCGTCCACCTAAACTCACAGGCCGAACAAGGAGAGCGCTGATCAGAAATGCAGTCAAGAGGCCCATGGTGACTCTGGACGAGCTGCAGAGATCTACAGTTCAGGTGGGAGACTCTGTCCATAGGACAACTATTAGTCATGCACTGTACAAAGTTGGCCTTTATGGAAGAGTGGTAAGAAGAAAGGCATTGTTAACAGAAAGCATAAGAAGTCCCGTTTGCAGTTTGCCACAAGCCATGTGGGGGACACAGCAACCATGTGGAAGAAGGTGCTCTGGTCAGATGAGACCAAAATGGAACTTTTTGGCCAAAATGCAAAACGCTTTGTGTGGCGGAAAACTAACACTGCACATCACTCTGAACACACCATCCCCACTGTCAAATATGGTGGTGGCAGCATCATGCTCGGGGGGTGCATCTCTTCAGCAGGGACAGGGAAGCTGGTCAGAGTTGATGGGAAGATGGATGGAGCCAAATACAGGGCAAACTTAGAAGAAAACCTCTTGGAGACTGCAAAAGACTTGAGACTGGGGCGGAGGTTCACCTTCCAGCAGGACAACAATCCTAAACATAAAGCCAGGGCAACAATGGAATGGTTTAAAACAAAACATATCCATGTGTTAGAATGGCCCAGTCAAAGTCTACAACAACAACAACAAATAACATTTGTAGAGCGCTTTTCTCCCATAGGACTCAAAGCGCATAAGCATGGCTCTGACCATCGTGGTACAGAGGAAGAATTTTATAAGTCCGGAAATGCCAGCCTAAACAGGTGGCTTTTCAGTCTGGATTTGAATAGCTCCAGGGATGGTGCTGTCTTTACTGGGTGTGGCAGGGAGTTCCAAAGAGTAGGGGCAGCATGACAGAAGGCTCTATCTCCAGATTTTTTGAGGTGCACTCTGGGAATGACCAAGTTTATAGAACTTGCTGATCTGAGGTTGTGAGAGGTGTGGTGCAGCTTCAGCAAGTCCTTCATGTATCCAGGGCCCAGATTGTGCAGGGATTTGAATGTCAGCAGTCCAATCTTGAAGAGTATTCTCCATTCTACTGGTAGCCAGTGCAGTGAGCGAAGGATCGGTGTAATGTGACAGTGGCGAGGCTGGTTTGTTAGCAATCTGGCAGCAGCATTCTGCACTAATTGCAGGCGACGCAGGTCCTTTTTGGGGAGGCCAGCATAAAGGGCCTTGCAGTAATCCAGCCGTGATGTGATGAAGGCGTGAACTAGGGTTGGAAGATCCTCTGGGGGAATCAGATGTTTAATCTTTGCAATGTTCTTCAGATTAAAGTAGGAAGATTTAACTACAGATGAAATTTGGTTTCTGAAACTTAAATCCCCATCGATTAGTACGCCAAGGCTGTGCACAAGGTTGGAGCTGTTTATGTCTGAATTCCCTGATTGATTCTGATTGGTGTTGCTTTAGGATAGAGCTGTTTTGATGGCGAGCACTGGCTTTGGACAAAGAGGACCTCAGTTTTGTCAGCATTCAGTTTCAACCAGTTATCATTCATCCATGCCTGTAGCTCAGCTAAGCAAGTATTTTTGGAGTAGGGTCTGTTCCACCAGGTTTGAAGGACAGGTATAGCTGTGTGTCATCAGCGTAGCAGTGGTACGTCAGGCCATGTCGTTGGATAAGTGTACCGAGTGGCAACATGTAGATTGCAAACAGCAGAGGGGATAGGATTGATCCTTGTGGCACTCCGAATTGTAGAGGTGCAGGTTTGTAGATTATAGGTCTGTAGTGCTATATATTTTATGTGCTAAATTGTATGTAGTGAGCCATCTTATATGTGAATCTCTTCATTCGGATCTGCACATTGGTTCATTTGGGTCTGGAGGATTTCCTTAATACTTGTTTACTAGAACTTAATACCAGATGTGTCCTTTAGTTCACATTAGCGCGAAGTACAATTATAACTACTAATGTAGGATAAGTGCTAATATAGCTCAGGGCGCCTTGCCCTTGTTTAACTGATAATACGCTTTTAAGTATGAAAATAGAGATATTGTAGATTAAATGTTGAGAGCACAAAATGGCCTGAAAGGGGCCATTTAAGGTTACAATGAAAGTGATTATATTCAGATATGACTACCTGATTGTGTTGATAACAGAAGAGGCACTTATGAGCAGGTTGTAAAGTTGCCAGTCCAGGATGGCCGAGAGATGACGCTTTCTGGTGTGATTCCAGCCATTATCACTTGTTGATCGTCTAGGAGGGGTTTTTCCATACTCCATAGGCTAGCATGGGTCACCATGATGGTCTATGGGAGGAAAAACTATAAAACCCAAGCTGATATTTCAGGAGATTGAGATTTCTCTGGACTCTCGCTGGACTGGCCATCCAGCGTTGACTTGACTGCTTGCTCTGCCCAAGGAACTTCTTAGCCGTCGCGGGGGAAAGAGTCACTCACGTAGGACGGGTGGAAGTTGCTGTAACCTTGAGCGGACACCTAGAAACACAAGGTGATGTGTTGTGTTTATAGTATTACATTTTATTGTACTCTTAATCTTTGCCTTCTTTAAGATAACTTTGTAGTTTGTATTTTGGTATTTTATATCTTGTATCAATAAACTTGTTAACCTTGTTGATTGTGTCTGATGATTGGAGGGATCATAAAGAACTAGTAATTGCTGTCTGTTCAAGTGGTGTCACTTTTCTACGGCAATACAAGGTCCTAGGGATACTCTCTGTGTTCTGTCAGTCAGGAATGATCTGAACCACTCGAGGACTGATCCACTGATGCCACAGTACTCCTGCAGTCTGTTAAGCAGGATTTCATGGTCAACTGTATCAAAAGCCGCTGAGAGATCCAACAGGATTAGGATGGAACGTTCCCCTCTGTCCCTTGCCATGAGCAGATCGTTGCAGACTTGGATGAGGGCTGTTTCACAGCTGTGGTGTTTCTTAAAGCCAGATTGTAGAGGGTCCAGGATGTTGTTTACTGACAGCCTGGTTTCAAGTAGCAGATAGACAGCCTTTTCAATAACTTTACCTAAGAAGGGGAGGTTGGAGACAGGTCTGTAGCTGCTCATTGCATCTGCATCCATGGAAGGTTTTTTAAGAAGGGGCTTGATGATTCCTTCTTTTAAAGAGGTAGGAAACCTCCCTGCTTGCAGAGAGCAATTTACTATTTTGTGAAATGCTGGGCCAAGCAGGTCAGGACATTTCAGCATATGTTTAGTTGGTCCAGGGTCCAGGTCGCAGGTTGTCTGGCGGAGGCGGCGGAGGATGTCTGAGATCTCTTCCTCACTAATACTTTTGAAGTCAGTCCAGGGTGTTAGGTTGTTTTTGCAGCTATTTCCAGGAGTTGCATGAGTCTTGGGTGCTGTGGACTGAATGAGAGACCGAATAGAGGATACTTTGTCAGCAAAGTAGCACGCACATTTCTCACATAGCTCCTTTGAGGGAGTTATAGTAGGCTTTAGGCAGGATGGGTTACATAGTCTATCAACTGTGCGGAATAGCTGGGCTGGTCTGTTGGCGGCCTTTGCGATCTCCTGTGATAGGTAGGAGGAGTTTTTTTTGGTGATCGCATCTTGGTAGCTTTCCAGGTGAGAGACAAGGGTGTGTTTATCTTTTGGATTCTGAGATTTTCGCCTCTTCCTTTCTAGTCTGCGCATTTCTTTCTTTAGGTCCTTTAGTGAGCTGTCAAACCACCGTGCATGGTGAAGTGGTGTAGACCGTTTAATGCGAACTGGAGCAAGGGCGTCATAGGCAGATGACACTGCATGGTTGTACATCAGGACCATGGAGTCTGGGTCTGCGCAATGATTGGTTAATGCGTCGAAGTTGAGGATATTCTGAACGTGCTGGGGTGAGACATCTTTCAGAGAACGGTATTTTATGAGTTCTTTCCCTCTGTGTTTTATCGCTGGTGCTGTCAGAGAGAAGTGGATGGTGTGGTGGTCAGACCATACCACTGGGTTTATATCCATGTGTGATATTAAAAGTCCACAATGAAATATAAGATCCAGGGTGTGCCCTTTCTTGGAGTGAGCTCGAGATGTCTCCCAGGCACCACTGCTGAATATATGCAAATTAACCTGAATTATCGCAAATTCTTTCTGTTTTAGGAAAGCAAACTTTTGTTTTTCTTAACATCTTAGTAAGGGGGCTTTTAGGACCATTGTAGTCCCTTACACACCCCAATGAGTTCTGGGTCACCATGAGCTTGCTGGTTAGTCTGTGCCTCTCGGATTTACAAGCCCTACTCCATAGAGCCAAATTAATCCATGCCATGCACTGATGAGGATCAAACAATCCGAAACAGTCTGTATGCATGTTGGATTATTATGGCTCTGTACATATTAACAAGCTGACACATCATTGCATTCCAGCGGTTCTGGAGGTGTGTTTAGCTTCTAAGGGTACAATGGTTAATTTGCATATATTCAGCAGTGGTGCCTGGGAGACATCTCGAGCTCACTCCAACCTGAATTATCGCAAATTCTTTCTGTTTTAGGAAAGCAAACTTTTGTTTTTGTTTCCCTTTCTTGTGGGTGGGGAGGTAGACAGCCTGAGAGAAACCCAGCTCACTCATTATGAGAAGTAGTTCACTTCCTAGGCGTGAGGAGTGATCTTCCACCCATGCATTAAAATCTCCCAGAATGATCCATCTAGGGTGTTCCACTGTAAGGCAGGATAAGAGTTCAGAGATTTCTTTAAGAAAGGCTGGACCATTTTTTGGGGGGCGGTATATGAGCAATATTTTGATGTTTACTTCTGCTGACAGTTGGGCTGCAAGACATTCAAAGGTTTCAGTGGGGCCTATGGCCAGGGGCCTTATGTTCAAAGAGGATCTGAAGCATATGGCAACACCCCCACCCTTGCGGACTTGTCTCTCACAGTGCAAGACTGAATAATTGGACGGCACGGTTGCTTCAAGAGTTGGGCCTGCATGTTTCCCAAGCCAGGTCTCTGTGAAAAAGGTCAAATCAGAGAGCTCTATTAGGTCAGATCTAGATCCAATCGAGAATCTGTGGCAAGATCTGAAAACTGCTGTTCACAAACGCTGTCCATCTAATCTGACTGAGCTGGAGCTGTTTTGCAAAGAAGAATGGGCAAGTATTTCAGTCTCTAGATGTGAAAAGCTGGTAGAGACATACCCTAAAAGACTGGCAGCTGTAATTGCAGCAAAAGGTGGTTCTACAAAGTATTGACTCAGGGGGGGGGGGGGGAATAATTACACACACCCCACTTTGCAGTTATTTATTTGTAAAAAATGTTTGGAATCATGTATGATTTTCGTTCCACTTCTCATGTATACACCACTTTGTGTTGGTCTTTCATGTGGAATTCCAATAAAATTGATTTATGTTTGTGGCAGTAATGTGACAAAATGTGGAAAACGTCAAGGGGGCCGAATACTTTTGCAACCCACTGTATTTACAGATTACCAGTGCTGGGCTTGTAATTTTGTGCTTGCAGAATGTCAGCCTATTGGTGTCAACAGAGGCATAGCAGGAGGGGATACAGAGCTTGCACAAGGGCCCCACATGGGGTCCTCTTCTAGTTACAGCATTATAGCTATTTATTGGTGTTGTAGTGGTAATGATCATCTCTAAATACTGTATGCTCTGAGTAAATAAATAAAGCAAAGTCCCTAGTATCTGGCACCTGCATGGATTGCCTGATGCTGGATACATGTGCTTGCCGGTTGCACAGAAGCCAGCATGCCACCTGACCAGCATCAGGTCAGGTGACACACCTGGAGCCGCGCATGGATGCCAGAAGCCAGTAGGAGCCCTCTAGGAGCTTACAGGAAGGCTACAAGACATCACTGGAGGCTTGGTGAGTATTTTAAAGCAGTAGGATTAGCCATACTATGCCAGGGAAAAAAAGACACATGTATAAGTAGATAAATACTTGATCTACTTACATAACACATGTATTGTACTGTTCACATTTTGATATCAGTGAATGTTATACAGTATAGTAAATTAAGAGAATTCTGTTCCTGGTGGGAACCATGTCTTTTGCCCACAGTTTAGGCTAAATCCTGATGTCATTTCTGCCCTTTACTTTTTGTTTCTCCTTCAATCGCTGAGTCACCTCAGCCTTGCTTGTAAACACGAGTGAGCAGAGGATTGTGTTTCAGATAAACAGCTAGGCATGGAAATCAATGGAAGAGGAGGAATATATTATAGATAAAAAGAACCCCCAGCATGCAACTGTTTGGCCCTGACTACTAAAGGGCCAGTGCTCCTTAAAGGGATACTGTAGGGGGGTCAGGGGAAAATGAGTTGAACTTACCCGGGGCTTCTAACGGTCCCCCGCAGACATCCTGTGTTGGCGCAGCCACTCACCGATGCTCCGGCCCCGCCTCCAGTTCACTTCTGGAATTTCAGATTTTAAAGTTTGAAAACCACTGCGCCTGCGTTGCCGTGTCCTCGATCCCGCTGATGTCATCAAGAGCGCACAGCGCAGGTCCAGTATGGTCTGTGTCTGCGCAGTACACTCCTGGTGACATCAGTGGGAGCGAGGACACGGCAACGCAGGCGCAGTGGTTTTCTGACTTTAAAGTCAGAGATTCCAGAAGTGAACTGGAGGCGGGGCCGGAGCATTGGTGAGTGGCTGTGCCAACACAGGATGTCTGCGGGGGACCATTAGAAGCCCCGGGTAAGTTCAGCTCATTTTCCCCCAACCCCCCTACAGTATCCCTTTAAGTATGTGATAACTCCAAATCATAACAGCAGAAAAAGTTTTGAAAGTTTTGAATGCAGGATTAGCATCTTTATCACTTAATACACTCATACAAGTTGCTGATGAAATTTGATTTTTATGGTGACAATCCTGCTTAATGCCTGCAAACAAGAACGAAATCCCCCAAAACAAATTCCCCACTTTCCCCCTCAGGCATACTGGTTATTTGAGACTTTCAGTTGCCTGAGTTCCAGATAACGGGGATTTTGCTGTACACTGTTAAAATGTGCACAAAATGTACATAGAGATAGAATAGCACAGTTGTTCTCAAACTTTTTCGGGTGCAGGTGCCCTTGATGGCTCTGAATTTTTTTTCAAGGCACCCCTCGGCAAGTATAGCTACTGAAATGCTGTTATGACCCTTATTCAGCAGGATGGGGATGAATGCCGAGGCACCCAGTTTGAGAACCCCTGGAATAGCAATATGTACGGTATATACAAAAATACCAGGACTGCAAAGCAAACAAAATTTGTATAGTAGATATGGAATTGTGGTACGTACAGTATATGCAAGGATGTCAGGAAACACCATTATAATAATTGAACAGTGAATATTTGTATTATTGCACACACTATGGCTTCAATTCATCAAAGGGTGTTCGATAACAAAATCCCAGTCCTTAAAATACAGCATTCGGTATTTTACACTTCACTGTGCTAATTCATCAATATTTTCCCATGTGTGGTAGAGGTTCGTTAAGTTACCGAAGTACTACGGCTTCAGTTCATCAAAGGCTGTTAGATAACAGCAGAGTGGTGCAAAACAGCTTGGAATGTCTCTGTGTTGTTACAAGCTGATAACAATAGAAGGCATTCAGACATCCCTTTACATGTAAACGTGTTATATTTACTGTTACTTATACTGCCTCTGCTGCTCTGAATCTGTCCATCAGTGTTTCTTAACATTTTACTTATTTGCTACAACGTAGATAAACTTCCTGGAGACATTACAAATGCCATGCTTGGTGATTTCACCACTTGCATCTTTGCCTATTCAAACAGCCGTTCTCTCTGCTCACTGCTTGGGGGGTCTGGAAGCTTGTGTGGAGAAGCCTGTGACCTATCAGCACCTATCAGCGGCACTTGCAGGAGAACAGGGGCTGTTTCTATTGGCTGCCTGCTCCTGCTAATCATGAAAACATTCACACAGAAGGCTTTCGAAGCCTGTAACGAGAGGGGAGAGCTGGAGATAAACACCGAATGTGCTAGCGAATGTGGTAACCTTGATGAATTAACATTTACTGACATTTGCTGACATGTGTTGAGCACAAGTCGGTAATTTATCTCATTGCTCTGTCATTTCAGCTTCTCATTCGGTAACAGCTTTGATGAATTAACATTTTCTTAAGTCCTCCGTTAACTCAGCTGTTTTCAGCATTACCGAATGCGGTAATGCTTGATGAATTGAAGCCATTGTGCCTCTGTGTTATTTGACGGGGATCTATTAAATAATTGATAATGGACATCAAATATATCTATTGTATTTCCCCTTTATTATTAATACATATTTATTATATTATATTATACCAGTGGATGAGTCATGGAGTAAATAGATCTGGATTATGATTGCTCCTCCCTGGCTCTTCTATTGGTTATTATTGTTGCTGTGTATTCCTTTGCCAGTGCGATACCTACTTCCGTATTTTGCGCTCCAGCGTGGTTCCGCAATTTTCCCAGTGTCATTTTTTTCTCTGCCTCTGCTCGGCTAATGCCGGTATGTGTGGAGTTTACTAGGCTGGATCAATGTATGAACTACGGGGTGGACGGAATTGGTCCACGATTGTCCCTTTCCAGGCTCTTTTATTTTATTTGATTATATTGTTGCTGTGTATTTAGTTACCAGCGCAATACTTATTTCCGCATTTTGCGCTCCAGTGTGGTTCCGCAATTTTCCCAGTGACATTGGCTTCCTGTGCCTCTGCTTGGCTATGCCGGTATGCGTGTTGACGTCACATCCTTTGACGTCACCTCCGGCCTTTGCTACATAACTGGCGTCTCGGCGCCATTGATCACACGGATCCCCCCGCTCTATGACAAAGCGGTGTGACGGCCGCGATACCGGTGGAGCAGTCCACCGGGGGTTCCTGCTGGTATCTCACCCATGCGCCCATCATTCCTTGGCTCGGCTAAGTATCCCTGCTAGTCCTCTTTGTGGGTTCACCTATATAAAATCACGTCTGTTCTCACTCACTTTACAGGCAATATATGCTTATGATATTATGGATTATTATGTCACTTGTTATATATATATATATTTTTTTGATAACTAATTATTTTTGATTTCACTTGCTGTGCACTTTCTTCTAGCATTGATTAGTGTTGGGCGAACATCTAGATGTTCGGGTTCGGGCCGAACAGGCCGAACTTGGCCGCGATGTTCGGGTGTTCGACCCGAACTCCGAACATAATGGAAGTCAATGGGGACCCGAACTTTTGTGCTTTGTAAAGCCTCCTTACATGCTACATACCCCAAATTTACAGGGTATGTGCACCTTGGGAGTGGGTACCAGAGGAAAAAAAAAATTAGCAAAAAGAGGTTATAGTTTTTGAGAAAATCGATTTTAAAGTTTCAAAGGGAAAACTGTCTTTTAAATGCGGGAAATGTCTGTTTTCTTTGCACAGGTAACATGCTTTTTGTCGGCATGCAGTCATAAATGTAATACATATAAGAGGTTCCAGGAAAAGGGACCGGTAACGCTAACCCAGCAGCAGCACACGTGATGGAACAGGAGGAGGGTGGCGCAGGAGGAGAAGGCCACGCTTTGTGAGACACAACAACCCAGGCCTTGCATGAGGACAAGAAGCGTGCGGATAGCATGCTTTGTACCGCCATGCAGTCATAAATGTAATAAAGATAAGTGGTTCAATAAACAGGGACCACGCGGCAACGCTAACCCAGCAGCAGCAGACGTGATGGAACAGGAGGAGGCGCAGGAGGAGAAGGCCACGCTTTGTGAGACACAACAACCCAGGCCTTGCATGAGGACAAGAAGCGTGCGGATAGCATGCTTTGTACCGCCATGCAGTCATAAATGTAATAAAGATAAGAGGTTCCATAAACAGGGACCGGCAACGCTAACCCAGCAGCAGCAGCAGCACACGTGATGGAACAGGAGCAGGCGCAGGAGGAGAAGGCCACGCTTTGTGAGACACAACAACCCAGGCCTTGCATGAGGTACCGCCATGCAGTCATAAATGTAATAAAGATAAGTGGTTCAATAAACAGGGACCACGCGGCAACGCTAACCCAGCAGCAGCAGACGTGATGGAACAGGAGGAGGCGCAGGAGGAGAAGGCCACGCTTTGTGAGATACAACAACCCAGGCCTTGCATGAGGTACCGCCATGCAGTCATAAATGTAATAAAGATAAGTGGTTCAATAAACAGGGACCACGCGGCAACGCTAACCCAGCAGCAGCAGACGTGATGGAACAGGAGGAGGCGCAGGAGGAGAAGGCCACGCTTTGTGAGACACAACAACCCAGGCCTTGCATGAGGACAAGAAGCGTGCGGATAGCATGCTTTGTACCGCCATGCAGTCATAAATGTAATAAAGATAAGTGGTTCAATAAACAGGGACCACGCGGCAACGCTAACCCAGCAGCAGCAGACGTGATGGAACAGGAGGAGGCGCAGGAGGAGAAGGCCACGCTTTGTGAGACACAACAACCCAGGCCTTGCATGAGGACAAGAAGCGTGCGGATAGCATGCTTTGTACCGCCATGCAGTCATAAATGTAATAAAGATAAGAGGTTCCATAAACAGGGACCGGCAACGCTAACCCAGCAGCAGCAGCAGCACACGTGATGGAACAGGAGCAGGCGCAGGAGGAGAAGGCCATGCTTTTTGAGACACAACAACCCAGGCCTTGCATGAGGACAAAAAGCGTGCGGATATAGCAGCAATGCTTTTTGCCGCCATGCAGTCATAAATGTAATACAGATGAGAGGTTCAATAAACAGGGACCGGAAACGCTACACCATCCCAGATGTTCATTGGTCATGTTACTTGGTTGGGGTCCTGGAGTGTTGCGTAGTCGTTTCCAATCCAGGATTGATTCATTTTAATTTGAGTCAGACGGTCTGCATTTTCTGCGGAGAGGCGGATACGCCGATCTGTGACGATGCCTCCGGCAGCACTGAAACAGCGTTCCGACATAACGCTGGCTGCCGGGCAAGCCAGCACCTCTATTGCGTACATTGCCAGTTCGTGCCAGGTGTCTAGCTTCGATACCCAATAGTTGAAGGGTGCAGATGGATTGTTCGACACAGCTACGTCATCTGACATGTAGTCCTTGACCATCTTCTCCAGGCGATCGGTGTTGGAGGTGGATCTGCACGCTTCCTGTTCAGTGGGCTGCTGCTGCATGGGTGTCAGAAAATTTTCCCACTCCAAGGACACTGCCGATACCATTCCCTTTTGGGCACTAGCTGCAGCTTGCGTTGTTTGCTGCCCTCCTGGTCGTCCTGGGTTTGCGGAAGTCAGTCTGTCGGCGTACAACTGGCTAGAGGAGGGGGAGGATGTCAATCTCCTCTCTAAAGTCTCCACAAGGGCCTGCTGGTATTCTTCCATTTTGACCTGTCTGACTCTTTCTTCAAGCAGTTTTGGAACATTGTGTTTGTACCGTGGATCCAGAAGGGTATAAACCCAGTAATTGGTGTTGTCCAGAATGCGCACAATGCGTGGGTCGCGTTCAATGCAGTCTAGCATGAATTGAGCCATGTGTGCAAGAGTCCTACCAGAATCCTCATCATCCTCTTGTGAGCGTTGTGATAGTTGTTGTGATGCATCATAGTCGTCACCTTCCTCCTGGTCTGCTTCTGCTGACCATTCGCGCTGAATTGTGGAAGTCCAACGTGCACCGCTCTGGCCCTCGTCAGTGGTGGCATGAAATTCCTGCTCCAACTCCAGCTGTTCCTCCTCCTCTTCTTCGTCATAGCTGCTGGGGCCAGCGTTCCCTGAGGCGGATGGCCTGATGTTGGTACCATCACGCTGATCGTTTTCTCCTTCAGATTCCCCCAGTTGCATCATGACAGCTGTTTCCTTGATTTTCAACATTGACCTCTTCAGTAAACACAGCAGTGGTATGGTAATGCTGACTGAAGAGTTGTCACTGCTCACAAGCAACGTGGATTGCTCAAAATTTTGGAGGACTTGGCAGAGGTCCAACATGTTGGCCCAATCGGATCCACAGAAGCTTGGCAGCTGTCCGGATGCGCCTCGGTACTGCGCCGTCATGTACTGGACCACTGCACTCTTCTGCTCACAAAAGCGTGTTAGCATGTGCAGCGTAGAATTCCAGCGCGTAGGGACATCACACAGCAAGCGATGGTGGGGGAGATTGAAGCGCTCCTGCATCTTAGCGAGTGCCCCCGAAGCAGTACTGGAATTTCTACAATGTTTGGCCACTCGACGCACCTTCAACAGAAGATCGGCCACGCCTGGGTATGTCCTCAGGAACCGCTGAACTACTAGGTTCATCACGTGCGCCAGGCAAGGGATGTGTGTCAGCTTAGCCAACCTTAAAGCGCGAATGAGATTACTCCCATTATCACACACAACCATGCCCGGTTTCAAGTCCAGCGGTGCCAGCCACAAATCCGTCTGTTCCTTTATTCCCTTCCAAATTTCCTCCCCTGTGTGCTGCTTATCCCCAAGGCAGATCAGCTTCAGCAACGCTTGCTGACGCATGCCAACAGCTGTGCTGCACTGCTTCCACGATCCTACTGCTGCTGGGTTAGCGTTTCCGGATGAGGTACAGCTTTGAGATGCGTTGGAGGAGAAGGAGTCAGAGAGGTAGGTGCTGCTGTTGTTATCCAGTGGGAGGGACGGCGGTGCAGCTGTTTGCGGCGTGGGCAACACCCACGCCGTAGCAGGTGAGGAATCGCTGCCAGGCTCCACAAGGTTCACCCAGTGCGCGGTAAGGGAGATGTATCGACCCTGTCCGAACGCACTCGTCCAAGTGTCAGTGGTGAGGTGAACCTTGCAGGCAACGGCATTCTTCAAGCTTCGGGTTATTTTGCTGACCACGTGCTCATGCAACTCAGGCACTGCAGAGCGCGCAAAGTGGTAGCGGCTGGGAACCACGTAACGTGGGATGGCCACTGACATCATGCCCTTGAAGCTGTTTGTCTCCACCACTCGATATGGCAGCATTTCGCAGGCCAGAAGCTTGGCTATGCTGGCTGTTACTGCCACGGCCCGGGGGTCATTTGCTGGCAATTTCCTCTTGCGCTCAAACATCTCCGACACAGACAACTGAACCGTAGCGCTGCACACGGAAGGGCTGTTGGTTGTTGTGTTTGATGAACACTGGGAGACCTCAAGAGCACTACTCCGGAAAGTGACAGTGTCAGCGTCGTCTGATGTTTGTGAATGTTGTGAACCACGCAATGGCTGGGCTACTGCTGCTGCTGAGGCAGGTCTGGTGGTGAGTCTGGTGAACCCAAGGGAGGCAGTGTTGCTGGTACCCTGTCCTGCCGCGTTTGCCCACAGAGTGGGATGTTTGGATAGCATGTGGCGGCTCATGCTGGTGGTGGAGAGGTTGTTAATACTTTTCCCCCTGCTCAGGCGGGTCTTGCACACCTTGCAAATCGCCATGGTAACATCCTCAGTGCAGTCTTCAAAGAAAGCCCAGACTTTGGAGCACCTGCCTCCTTGCTGGCGATTTCTGTTTGCTCCTCTTTTGCCTCTCACTTGAACTTCCACGCTTGTGGTGCCTGAAATTGCGCGCCGCCTACCTTGTGGCACAAGGCGAACTCGTGCAGCAGTGGGTTCTTCAACAGACTCATCTGTGCTGCTGCTACGACGGCGATGTTCTCGTTCACAAACAAAATCTGGGTCTCTGTCCACATTGTCCATACCCTCCTCTTCCATCTCCTCAAACTCGTCATATGTCATTGTGGGGGGCCGCCGCCGTGGAGTAGAGCTCCCCAGAACAACCTCTGCGCAGCTCACTCCAACGTCGTCTTCCAGATCTTGTCGGCCGACCTCCTGCAATTGCAACCCCTCCTGCCCAACTTGCTCTGGGATTTGGGTTTCCGAGTCCTCCTCGGACTCACCTTGTATTTCAGTGCGCGGTGCATTTCCCACAGTTAATGGTTGTGAATCCGGGCACAACATTTCTGGCTGTTCCTCCATTGACCTTTGAAAGGTGGAAGTTTGTTGGGCTGGGAATAGCTCCTGCGAATACCCCATTGTGTCCTGAGGTAATTCATCGGACTGGTTATCTGGCAGTTGTGTGCGTGGTGTCGCTGCCGGTTGTGTCAGCTTTGTGCCCACTGGCTCCTTGTAACTGGCTGAGGACTCGGACCTCGTGCGTGATGTGCTGGTGCTGCTTAATCCACTGCTGGACGCTTGAGAGGTCATCCAAGTAATTATCTGGTCCTGTTCTTTTGGATCTGTGAGGGTTGTTGTCCTGGACAACATGGGCGGTATTGAGTGGGTTTTCTTGGGTGCTCCCCTGTGGCCTGTACGTGAACCGTCAGGGGAAACACCTCTTCCCTTGCCCCTTCCTCTTTCACCGGATTTCTTCCTCATTTCACTTATCCTTACAGTACACGCTGACTGGCAGCAGTACAGTGGCAGTACAGAAATGCTATACAGTACCACTATTCCCAGCAGCGACACAGAGCACAATGCTATACAGTGGCGGGTGAGCGGTGTACCACTATTCCCAGCAGCGACACAGAGCACAATGCTATACAGTGGCAGGTGAGCGGTGTACTACTGTTCCCAGGCCCAGCAGACACAGAGTGGAAGTAAACACAATGCTATATAGTCTGGCTGAGCGGTGTACACAGAGTGGCAGTACACACAATGCTATAAAGTCTGGCTGAGCGGTGTACACAGAGTGGCAGTACACACAATGCTATATAGTCTGGCTAAGCCGTGTACACAGAGTGTCAGAAAACACAATGCTATATATAGCGTGGCTGAGCGAGGTGCACAGTGGCAGTACACACAATGCTATATAGTCAGGCTGAGCCGTGTACACAGAGTGTCAGTAAACAATGGTATATAGTCTGGCTGAGCGGTGTACACAGAGTGGCAGTACACACAATGCTATATAGTCTGGCTGAGTGGTGTACACAGAGTGGCAGTACACACAATGCTATATAGTCTGGCTGAGCGGTGTACACAGAGTGGCAGTACACACAATGCTATATAGTCTGGCTGAGCGGTGTACACAGAGTGGCAGTACACACAATGCTATATAGTCTGGCTGAGCGGTGTACACAGAGTGGCAGTACACACAATGATATATAGTCTGGCTGAGCCGTGTACACAGAGTGGCAGTACACACAATGCTATATAGTCAGGCTGAGCCGTGTACACAGAGTGTCAGTAAACAATGGTATATAGTCTGGCTGAGCGGTGAACACAGAGTGGCAGTAAACACAATGCTATATATAGCGTGGCTGAGCGAGGTGCACAGTGGCAGTACACACAATGCTATATAGTCAGGCTAAGCCGTGTACACAGAGTGTCAGAAAACACAATGCTATATATAGCGTGGCTGAGCGAGGTGCACAGTGGCAGTACACACAATGCTATATAGTCAGGCTGAGCCGTGTACACAGAGTGTCAGTAAACAATGGTATATAGTCTGGCTGAGCGGTGTACACAGAGTGTCAGTAAACAACGGTATATAGTCTGGCTGAGCGGTGTACACAGAGTGGCAGTAAACACAATGCTATATATAGCGTGGCTGAGCGAGGTGCACAGTGGCAGTACACACAATGCTATATAGCCAGGCTAAGCCGTGTACACAGAGTGTCAGAAAACACAATGCTATATATAGCGTGGCTGAGCGAGGTGCACAGTGGCAGTACACACAATGCTATATTAGTCAGGCTAAGCCGTGTACACAGAGTGTCAGAAAACACAATGCTATATATAGCGTGGCTGAGCGAGGTGCACAGTGGCAGTACACACAATGCTATATTAGTCAGGCTAAGCCGTGTACACAGAGTGTCAGAAAACACAATGCTATATATAGCGTGGCTGAGCGAGGTGCACAGTGGCAGTACACACAATGCTATATTAGTCAGGCTAAGCCGTGTACACAGAGTGTCAGAAAACACAATGCTATATATAGCGTGGCTGAGCGAGGTGCACAGTGGCAGTACACACAATGCTATATTAGTCAGGCTAAGCCGTGAACACAGAGTGTCAGAAAACACAATGCTATATATAGCGTGGCTGAGCGAGGTGCACAGTGGCAGTACACACAATGCTATATTAGTCAGGCTAAGCCGTGTACACAGAGTGTCAGAAAACACAATGCTATATATAGCGTGGCTGAGCGAGGTGCACAGTGGCAGTACACACAATGCTATATTAGTCAGGCTAAGCCGTGTACACAGAGTGTCAGAAAACACAATGCTATATATAGCGTGGCTGAGCGAGGTACACAGTGGCAGTAAACAATGCTATATATAGTGTGGCTGAGCGAGCGGTGTACTACTGTTCCCAGCAGCGACACACAATGACTGGGGGGGACCCTGGCTAGCGTGGCTGGAGAGCGAACTACCCTGCCTGCCTACCCAAAGCTAAACCCACAGAGAAATGGCGGAGATATGACGTGGTTCGGGTATTTATTTACCCGAACCACGTGACCGTTCGGCCAATCAGAGCGCGTTCGGGCCCGAACCACGTGACCCGTTCGGCCAATCACAGCGCTAGCCGAACGTTCGGGGAACGTTCGGCCATGCGCTCTTAGTTCGGCCATGTGGCCGAACGGTTTGGCCGAGCACCGTCAGGTGTTCGGCCGAACTCGAACATCACCCGAACAGGGTGATGTTCTGCAGAACCCGAACAGTGGCGAACACTGTTCGCCCAACACTAGCATTGATACATGAACCCGGGTTCTTAGCCCAGGATGGCTCATTAATGAGCGTCCTGGTTGCTATACTTTATTATCTATAACAATATTGATGTGGACTTTGGCCAGTCCTAATGATTGTATGATTATTGTGCCATCTATGCATTGTGCGATTGGGTTGAGTACCTTATTATTTTTTAATTGGTTTTATGTATTGTAGTGATGTATTTAATAAACTTTTTGCATTTTTTCAAATGATAGAGTGTAGTGCTATTTGTGAGGGCTGAAATTCTCTTTTTTCTAACATTGTGCCTCTGTGTTATTTTCTGCAAATGTAACCTTAGGGTGAACAACTTCACCTGGAGCCTGTTACAAAAAAGAAACAGAAAATCACACACAAATCTGGTTGAGATTATACATACCCTTTGGATATTTCTGCAAATGACTGAATCAAGCAAATGTCTGTGGCATGCACAGGCACATTATGTAATTAGTGTACAAAAGGCTTGTGCTAAAAACAGCCAGTTTGGTAAACAACAATTCTTCATCTATAATACACAGTCTGCCACAAATATGGACCCCATGCTTAAAAAAAAAATCCAACCACAAGTTGTCTCAATATGTGGGAATGGTTTACGAAATGTTGACTCTCCGTGTGGAAGCTTTTATTCTGACCTTAGGATAGGTCTTACATTTGTTTTTATTTGTATTATTGTGTTTATAAGTGAAAAATACACATGTGGTGCATAACTATGCTGATTTTACGAATGAAAAATATGGAGTTTAATTTTCAAACAAGTACCTTCTTACCAAAAATCTGAGCATCATTTCACAGTGGCATGCTGCAGACACACCAGAGAGCGCTTTTCGGATCGTTTTCATTTTTTAAAAAAAGCACTCCTATTGACTTGCATTAAAATTGCGGCTGCAATTTCTTTAAAAAATCGCAATCGTGGCTATTTTTCAATGCAAGTCAATGAGAGCAACAGAAACAATGCAAAGCGTGATCAGCAAAGCACTGCTGCATGAGTAAGCCTATGGGATTACTCACACTGCAGCAATTGCAGCACGTTTGTGAATGCCGATGATCGCAAACCTGCTACATGAAGCATTTTTCTGGGTGATTGTATAGCGATTAATTTTCACTTGAATGAGAATCTCTAAATGTGATCACAAAAGTATCGTGGATTAGCAAATAGGAAACCCCAAAAGAGTGTGAACGTGGCCTGACTGACTCTGACTTTCCTGAAATAAATAAGACAGCTGTCTGCATTATGAAGAGTTCAGTTTCTGAAAACCCAGTTATAGAGCATCAACACCATGAAGTTTTTTTTGTAGAGGGTCCAATGGACCCTACTAACCCCCAACCATGCAAAGTAAGGTTTTGCCATTTTAGAACAGAAGAACTTTGCAAGAATTCAGCTTCATACGACCAAAAAATGCCTCCCATAATGCATTGCTGCAGGCAAGTGAGGTGGTGTTCACATTAAACTGGAACTATCGTATTTTCAAACAGATCATTCAAAACGTATTGTATATAACCAGGAAAGCTGATAGGCCTAATTGCTACTGAATGATTACATTATCAATAATTCCCTTAAAGGATTGGATCAACTGGTATCTGGAATTATTTGAATAGTTTTAATGCCATAAATTAATTAAAAACAATCTTTTCATTCAATCTGATTGTTCTTATTGAAAATACAGTTTTTCTAAAAAAAAATCGTACCATTAATGCGTACCTTTACTATTTCCATTTTAACAGTAATCGCCTGTTGATATCTGCATTACCATGCATTTCTGGGCATATTAAAATGAACTGGAGATGCCTTCCTGAGGGGTGAATTTTATAACTGGAGTAGGTATTGTTCTTCAACTCTGTGAACTCCTGCATCCCAATTATTAGGTCCATCACATTCAAGGATTTCCTGGTGGACATTAAATAATGCTGTAGAAATATTGCCTCTTATGCTGTTTTCTCTTCTCTTTGTGACAATCAACCAAGATCCCATGGAACAAAGATACAGTCACCTACACTTCAATTAAAAAGGACACAAAATTGTGCTTCCACAAGTTGCAATTAACTTTCACTCTCTCCAATTTTGTCCAACCATTCAGAAAAAATGTGTGCAGCAGGGCTTTTCCACAACAAAATGTAATGGTTGAAAAAAAGAATAGATAAATGTGAACTGGCAAAAAGAAAAGCCATTGAGGTGATTGACCTGTTTTTTAGACTGCTGTCTAACCCATCAAAATGCAGGGCAGTAGGCATTGTGTGAGCAAGGTGTCAGTGAACATTCAAATTATTCTTTCTTGTCCCCAAAAACCCAGAGGCACATGCAAACTGCTGTTTTAACCATTTAACCAAACCTATAGCCTGTTACTAATCCGTGTGAACTGTAACACCGTAGTTAATTATAGTATAAGATGTAGAACCATTAGAGCAGAAAAAACGCATCGTCTGGTCCAACTACTGAGCCAGAGTAGATAATAGGAGAACAGAGGTGCCAACAGGATAAAAAACACTAAAAGAACTTAAAAACCCATCTTGGTAATAGAGGAGGTAGTGGTGGACTTATCTCCTCCAAGCAGAACATACGACTGTGGATTTTCAGTCAAAACAATTTTATTGGATACTCCAAATAAAGTGCAACACGTTTCGCAGGGTACAAACCCACTTCATCAGGCAATAACAAATAGGAGTACCGTATTTTTCGCCGTATATGACGCACTTTTTCTCCCCCAAAAATAGGGAGAAAAATTCCTGCGTCTTATACGGCAAAGGCAGGGAATCCCCGACTTACGAACGCCCGCCGCCACGAACCGCTGACCCGCCGCCACGTCGGGGATTCCCTGCCGTTCAGTGCCTGCTTGCGTGCCTGCCTTCCTCCCTCCCTCCCGCCCGCTCGAGTTTCCTGATTCCCCCATCCCTGAGTGTCAATAGCCGCAACTTACCTTTAACATGCTCCAGTGCCGATCCCAGATAATTGCGCTGCCCCCCGCTAGCATGCGCTCCCTCCCACTTGCGGATCTGGCCCCCCCGGGTGTGTGAATTAGTAGCGGCAGCTTACCTCCACAATGCGCCCGCGATGAATGGAGACATCCCTCTCCCCGGCACTTCGCTCTCTAGTGACTGGCTTGAACTGTGCGTCATCAGTTCAGGCCAGTCACTAGAGCGCGAAGTGCCGGGGAGAGGGATGTCTCCATTCATAGCGGGCGCATTGTGGAGGTATGCTGCCGCTACTAATTCCCACACCCGGGGGGGGGCAGATCCGCAAGGGGGAGGGAGCGCATGCTAGCGGGGGGGGAGTGCAATTATCTGGGATCGGCGCTGGACCATGTTAAAGGTAAGTTGCGGCTATTGACACTCGGGGACGGGGGATCAGAAAACTTGGGTGGGAGGGAGGAAGGCACACGGAGAAGGCAGGGGGGCACAGGAGGACACATGGGGGGACAGAGGCGTCATGAGGGGCAAATGAGGACACATTGGGGGCCACAGGAGGACATATGGGGGGCACAGAAGCACACATGAGGGGGCACATAAGGACACACAGGAGGACACATGGGGCACAGGAGGACACATGGGGGGCACAGGAGGACACATGGGGGGTGAAGGAGGACACATGAAGGGCACAAGGGGGCACAGGAGGACACATGGTGGGCACAGGAGGACACATGGGGGGCACAGGAGGACACATGGGGGCACAGGAGGACATATGGAGGGCACAGAAGCACACGAGGGGGCACAGAAGGACTTACAGGACTTACAGGACACATGGGGGGCACATGAGGACACACAGGACACATGGGGGGCACAGGAGGACACATGGGGGGCACAGGAGGACACATGTATGCACAGGAGGACACATAGGGGCACAGGAGGACACACAGAAGGAAAGCACAGGAGCACATATTAGGACACACAGAAGGACATGTACAAGACGCTCCTGGAATATGGACGCACCAGGTTTAGTATTTTTTTTTTCCCTGGTTTTTGCCCTCCAAACTTGGGTGCGTCTTATATTCCAGAGCGTCTTATACGTCGGAAAATACGGTAAATAGCATCTGCCAGTATCATCAACACTGAGCGTGTTGCACCTTATTTGGAGTATCCAATTAAATTGTTTTGACTGAAAATCCACAGTCATGTGTTCTGCTTGGAGGAGGTAAGTCCACCACTACCAAGATGGGTTTTTAAGTTCTTTTAGTGTATTTTATCCTGTTGGCGCCTCTGTTATCCTATTATCTACATCAAGTCCACTCTTGGTGGAGGGTTGTACCCTTCCTTCTTCTACTACAAAGAGCAACTTTTTGATCCTGAGTGCGGTCAGGACAATCTCCCCACCTGCTTTGACAGTGGTTGCCTAATTGGTAACCCTGGTTTGTGAGTATTAAATTAATATTATTACTCTTCCAATTATACATTACCAGTACATACTACACTATATTGGGTTTTTGGTGTTCTCTCTTTTTCTCTTACTGAGCCAGAGTAAACTTATGCTGGAGTTCTCCCTAATTAGCATTATTTAACAGATATCACTAAGGTGGAAGAGGAGATACCACAGAGGTTTGACTAGTTAGTTAGGGTGATGAGAGCAGCAGGTGACTGTCCACTCTGACATAAGTGAGCCTTGGTGATGAGCATAGGGGGTGCATAGTGAGAGTAAGAAGTGGAGCGAGTTAGTTTTTTTTATTGTGAATGGAGTTTGGAGAGAGAAGAGAATGATGTACAATGTGAATAGTATACATGGAGCAATAATGGGGTGTATAGTGTAAATTGGATGTTCTAAGCTATTTTTATTAAAAAGGTTACTGTTAGCATGAGGGGATTATGTTAGTTTAGAGCAGGTATGTCAAACCGGTCCTACGAGGGCCGAGATCCTCACACATTTTTGATACAGCTCAAATGAATTGGTGGGTCTGAATCAGGAAAGGTGTGGTCCATCAGGTAGAACACATTCCTTTCTTTCTCAGTCCATCCTAAACACTGGCATGGATCTGGCCCTCCAGGCCAGGAGTTCGACACATGTGGTTTAGAGGTTAAGATTACTATCAGTGTCTATATTGAGGGTGATAGTTACAGTCATGCACTGACCCTACTAGATTTGTTGCTGGAGAGGACAAAAACATCAAGTGTAGAAGTTGTCAGCCCAAGTTGTTGCAGTTTTAGCAAGGAATCAGCTGAAGCAAAAAACTTTTAGCCAATCTCACTTTTATGCCTTGCCTGCAAGACACCTATACTGTATGTGTCATTCTCAATGGCCTTCAGCCAGTCATTGAGCCAAGGCTGTCTTCAACCAGAAAATTTCTGTACCTGCCAATTCCTCAACATCATCTAGTATGTCTATACCAATGACCAACCAAGTTACAGAGAAACTCAGTTTTGTGTACTCAGAACACAGTGGAATTGCCTCCAATCTAGAAATGTCAATATTGTTGAGAGGACACAACAGAGGGTGCTGACCAGGCAGACAATGATCAAAACACTAATCTAGCCGTTTAACCTCAGGAACCAGTTCACAGACCATAAGCTGGTATGAAGTAAAACTTGAACACTTCCAGAAATCAGTGTACTTGGGTATTGATCAGAACGCCAGAAGTTATTCATTCTGAATTAAAAAACAAAAATAGATATGCAGATATATATATATATATATATATATATATATATATATGCTGTGTCCATATAAATGGACACAATATCCACTACCCCTCACGCATCCACTCTGCATGAATGAACTTTGGTGTGAGTTTCTATTGAATTCTGGCTGACTAATACACACTAGGGAAGTGTCCCTGAACTTATGCCATGTTTAACATCTGGTGACCTGGACTCATTTGTTACCATGCAACAATAAATTGTAGGCCTCTGAAGAAAGTGGTCGGCGGGGCTGATATTCAGTCAGACTACTTCAGAAATCTGATCAACATTGAGTGCCGCATGATGGTAAAGCTTTTGATAATCCCCAATTTATTTTCAATATAGGAACTATTGCTCATTTACCATATCGGCAGTATGCTGCATATCGTAGGGTTGGCAGGGTGCATGCAGGCATAGAAGCAATGCTCAGCTGTATTATGAAGCCCGTATTGCTCTGTGGACTGAGTTGCATGGCTACACACTGTGTTAGCTATATATTTTTGTACCAAAAAAGCTGCAAAAGTATAACTTTTCAAAACACTAATTAAATCCAGTGAAATACCATTCTTCTTGGAAAACATCCTCAAGGAAACAAATCACAAACCTTATTTCAGTATCTTACTTTATATGTGCATATGAAAACACACGCCGCTGTGAAGAGTAGCAGAGGATGCCAGTTGGAAGTCTGTAATCAACTGATCAATCCCAGATGTGCCCATATCAGAAACAAGGCTTCCTTCTCTAAGCAGCTTATTGCCCATGCAGGAATCTAGGCTTTGGGTGGCGTTCTGTATTCCAAAGTGTTCAAATAACATGGAACTCTAAGCCTTTTTTTAAACTTGTTGTGTCGCATACATGTTTCAGTAACAAACCCCCGTCCTCACATATACAAAGACCAAAATGCAAACGGTGAAATCTATCTATAGTGAGTGACCTCTGTCCTGGAAGTTCAGTTAGGACTACATTCAGGCCCACTGAGTCAAATAACCAAATTCTAAACATTAACCTGAGAAATCATACTAATAGCGTAGTCAACTATTTGGTGTTAAGCATAAACAATAACATAATAATGGCTAAAAGCCAATAGGCTCCCATTGCCACACCAGCCATGATCCGTTCTTTTGGAATCCTGGTGTTCAATCTATAAAGAAAAGGTTCAAACAGAATGTCTTGTGCATTTTCCTAGAGGTTACACAATCCATTATTTTTTATCCCCCTTGCTTTCGTCTGAAAAAGGCAGTGGCCCTTATTCAATTCACTTTTTCTACTATGTTTTTTTCCATGGAGATAACGTTACATCTTCTGTTTAAAATAACTGTTCATACTGTAATTGAAAAAATACCAAAAGTAGGTTAAAAAGTTCTGTCAAAATTATACTATGTATTTGCATGGTTGCTGGTGGCTGAAGTGGCATTTTATTCATTAGGTGTGAAAATATAATCTAGGAGGAAACCAAGGTAATATTGCCATGCACAGACATTCTAACCTTTGCTAACAGCACTGTATACCACAAGTTATGCTATCAGCGCGACCTGCAGTACTCGACTAGTGTGTCCATTGCTAAGGTAACACGCGTTACTAAAGGTAATGCTCGTTAGTAACACACAATACCATAGCCCAGTGTCTCCAAAGGTGCAAAATACAACTCTATGCCAAAAACTTCTGGAATCTGGAAATAACCTGCATTGGTAATCAGGATTATAACCCAAATAGCATGCCTGTGTTCCTTGATTCTGATCTGTACCCTTCTGTTTGCTTTGCCCTGATATATGCATTATGCATGGCAAGGAAAGAGTTCCTTTTTTGCAACAATATTGGAGACTGTCAGAAGCTCTTAAAGCTTTTAAAGGACCAATACAATTTACAAAAGCATTTCCTGAATGGCAGTTGCTAAGTCTAACTGCCAAATCATATACAATAATATGCAAGTGTCTCTGCGTCCCTTGTCCCTGTGTGTGTGTTTTTTTCGTTGTGCGCATGTGCAGGAATGCAGAGACACTGAGCTGGGGGAATGACACGCTGCTTGCAGGGGAGGATGGGGCCAGGAGGGGCGTGTGAGCGCACGGCGAGGCGTGCGCGTCAGGGCGTGCATGCAGTGGGCGCACGTGCACTGAGATGCGCCTGTGACAGACCAAGAGCCTGTTTTTAAACGGGCTAAAGTCACTAGTAGTAAGATGAAGGATCTGCGTGTTTGTGTATTTTGCTTTATTTCATGTTTGTGTGCATGAGTGTGGTGTGTGTTGTGTTTTTGGTGTTGGAGTGCTGGCAAGACCTTCTGTCTTCTTGGAGCTATTTCCTAGAATCTAGTGGTACAATACAAGTAACTACATGGAATTACGAAGCTAAGATCTGGAGGGAATTAGGATATTTTGGAGGGCTGTCCGCAGTCACTTCTTGGGGGAAAAAAGTTTTGTGTTAGGTTATATTGTGTATCTGCAGAACAAAGAGGCAAGTGGGTCTGGAGGAACTGTAGGAAAAACTCATACATCTTTCATCCGTGGTTTAGAAATGGAAAAATGACCTCCAATTTCAACACAGAATAGAGATGGAAAATAAAAATCTGTTCATATATAGATGCCATAATACTTTGCAGCTTTCAGTAAAGAAAAAGGGAAAGTTATTAGAATATTTGCAGTCTAGTAAAAAAATATCCACAGTCTGGGAGCAATATGGTAAAAATTAAGCTTTTTTCCTGTATTTTAGGGACCAGTTTCTAAACACTAAACCTTTCTCATTTAAACTTTACTGACCATGGCAGTGTTATGCAAATTCAATGCAACATCTATCAAACTTTCATCTGCTAAATCTAAAATTGTATCCAATAAATCACATTATTGGATAAAACTACAATCACAAACTGCATTTTTGTCAGCCAAAACAATCACACATGAGCATTTGTGCTCCAGTGTGCTTTTCAGGGGTGTTGCTAGGAGCCTGGAAGATCCAGGGCACCTACTGCCAACATTCAGGGCACAAGCCTTAAATGTTCCACCTAGTGATGCTGCTGAACCTTTCCTTACCTTTCAATGCCCATACTAGTTGGATTATACTTGCCTGATGGCACATAATGGGACAGCTTCTGCTTATTCTACCTCTATCCTCTCTATGGAACACAATGTGCTGCTTGGCACAGAGCCAGACAGCACACCTGTACAGTGAACATAATTAAACCATCAACCGATGTGATTACAAAAGACTATTTCTGGCAGCATATGCCCCAAAGTGTATATGCATCTTAAAAATAGAGGAAAGAATTTTCTTGTCGTGGCCTTATTCCTCACAAAGTAGAATCTTGCTCCAGAAGGAGAGTAGATTCCCAGATGAATCCCCCATCTGAAGGATAACTCTACTACTGTATGTTAGGTCTGCAGGGCTATAATCCTGTCATCAGTGGGAACTCTGGGGACTTTCTCACCTGCATGATTAATGCTGTTAGCAGAGCCCAAACATTCTCCAGTCGGTCTTATCTGTACTGCTAAAGCAAAGCCATAAGCAGAAATATCTCAAACTACAGGAAATTTGTCAGTAAAAAGGAAGTCTTCCTACCTTACACTGGCCCTATGACTTTGTTATGCTAGATCCACTAGCAATGTGTATGGGAGCATGTTTTGCATTTTTTACAACTGCCGGCAAGGAAGACCTGATGACCACTTCCTGCTTTTCGTAGTTTTGGTTTTATTGAATATTTTTATTTTTTTATATTTTTTTCCCTAAGGTATCATGGGAAAAATGCAATGAAATTGCATATTGAAATCACAGTGTATTTGTGATCGTGATCATAATTGTTAGTGGAAAATGCACTTTAACCATTTCCCCTCCCCCGGGACGAGTAACTTTGTCCCCGCAAAATCCCATATCTCCGTGCAGGGACGTAGCTACTATGTCCCTTCCTGCTCACCCTCGGGCTCCCACCACTGCCTCCGGAACACAGTTCCCATTCATTGATCTACCGTATTTTTCAGACCATAAGATGCACCTTTTTCTCCCCCAAAAGTGTGTGTGTGTGTGGGGGGGGGGGGGGGGGGGGAGTCCCTGCGTCTTATGGTCCAAATACAACGTATTGGGCCAGGTACTACTGACTCCTCCGTGCTTGCGCAACTTTATAACACAAGCAGGAGGCTGAGCGTGCAGTGGGAACTGTGTCTGCGACCAGTTAGATGAGTTTTACCCCGCCTGCTGTGAAGGGAGAGATGGTGTGGTTTGCGGTGTGGTGGGGTTTGCTGTGCGTGGAGCTGAACCTGGCACCTTACCGATGTCGCTAACGTCTCTCATCGGCAGTGTTGGCAGCCTTGGTCCTGCAGGGTTTTTTCGCAAGTGAAAGGAGGAGTCGCAGCTGGTGCGGGGGATTCTCTTCTTCCCATTGTGGAGACGTGGCTGACAGGTGTCTTACATTGGCGGAGTTGGGAGGCTTATTCCAGCAGGGCTTGTTGCGGTATGGAAGGAGGAGCCAGCTGCCAGTGCGAGAGATGCTGTTTCTCATCGTTATGCTGCGCGCAGTGTCAGCGGTGCTTTTTCCGGAATGGAAGGCGGAGCCAGCGGCCGGTGCGGAAGTTCTTCTCCATGAGGCTGACAGGAATTTCATTGTGCTGTGCTCCGTGTCGGTGTTCTGAGTCCGGAGGGGGAGGAGGCGGCTACCAGATGACAAGCAAGAAGGTGCTGCTGAGCCCTGGGCCACTGAGCTGATATCCCCTCCTGCACACAGGCAGCGTGCTGCTGTGTCTGATGACTGACACTGCTGGATGCCCAGAACAGCCCGGAGCTCTTCACCTTCTACTTCCCGATGCTCCCCAGAGCTGTGCCTCTGCTCCATTTCCGGGAAGGTTGCCAGATCCACCTTCTTCCCAGAAGACCTAGAGGTGACCAAGTGACACCATCCTGAGAGAAAATGGCCACGTAAGCACAGAATTTTACCTAACTGGGCTAGGAGGCAGGGGATTACTGTAAATAGGGGGCTAGTAATGTAATGGGGGTATTACTGTAACTGGAGTGGGGGCAGAAAATTACTGTAAATGGGGGCTAGTAATGCAATGGGAGTATTACTGTAACTGGGGTGAGGGGCAGGAGATTACTGCAAGTGGGGGGCTAGTAATGTAATGGAGGTATTACTGTAACTGGGGTGGGGCAGGAGAATATTGTAAATGGGGGGCTAATAATGTAACGGGGTATTACTGTAACTGGGGTGGTGCAGGAGATTATTGTAAATGTGCGGCTAGTTATGTAATGAGGGTATTACTGTAATGGGTGAGGGGCAGGAGATTACTGTAATTGGGGGGGCTATTAAGGTAATGAAGGTATTACTGTAGCTCGGGTGGAAGCCAGGGGATTACTATAACTAGGGGACGGTATTAATGTAACTGAGAGGTTATTACTGTAACTGGGGTGGGGATTATACAGACCGTTTTGGGGGAGAAGCTCCACAAAATGCTCCTGCACCATGGATGCACCAGGTTTAGCATATTTTATTTTTTTCCTGGTTTTTGTCCTTTAAACCTGGGTGCGTCTTATGGTCCGGAGCGTCTTATGGTCTGAAAAATACGGTAAGTTCCCTTGTGAATTACCGCAGCCATCTATTAGACAGCGTTGCCATTCACAAAAAATGATACTTGCACATCCACGCATTACTTCCTCTTTGGAAGGAACGCATTACTTCCTCTATTACTATGCATACAGAAGTTTTTGTGCAAGGACATCTTGTGGCCAAATAGTAAAATTACATCTGTACATCATACACACTTTTTTCATTAACCTCCCTGGCGGTAACCCCGACCTGAGCTCGGGGTAGGAAAAAATAACTGTGAGCGGTAATCCCGAGCTCAGGTCGGGGCAGTGAAAACTATTTGCCTGCAAGCAGGAGTCCCGCACGCCGATCGATGCGGCGGTGGCGGCATGATGTCACGCGTCGGGGGCGGGGCTAATTTTTAAAGTGGACCTGATGTCCACATAGTGAAGAGAGCCCGTGTGCATGTATATAGTGTGTATATATATATATATATATATATATATATATTTGTGTGTATATATATATATATATATATATGTATATATATATATATATATATATATATATATATATATATATATATATACATGCATGCATGTATGTATGTACGTGCATGTATATAAAGAGAGAGTTTAGCCTCCTCATTTGTCTCTAATCATAAGTTGTAATTTGATCTCTCCTCTGTGTCAACGGACTGCCATGGCAGAGATGGCAGATAAGCTTATTTGAAAGCACCAATTTTTGCCTGGATTTTGACTACCCTCTGCCTGGCGCCTGCACCGACATCTGCCTGGATTTTGAATACTCTCTGCCTCCTTATTTGTACAGTTGCGCAATTTTTTAAGTTTATTCATACATTTAATTAATTCAACAAATTTGTGTTCCAGTCTTTTATTTATATGTAAAATGTCTACCAGGCTTTTATTCTGACATATTTTGTAGAGTTATAACTTCGGAGGCCCTAAAATTATTGAAAAAATTGTACCGCTTTTGACTACTAATTCCAGACAGAATTGTACCGCCAGGGAGGTTAAAATACATTTTTTAACATCTTAAATTAACCCCTTACCTCCCACACTCCCCAATAGTTACCCCCCAAAATTTTTGTACAAAAATGTTTTAAAATGCATAATACATAAATACAGGGAATGCAGAATTATTAGGCAAGTTGTATTTTTGAGGAATAATTTTAATATTGAACAACAACCATGTTCTCAATGAACCCAAAAAAACTCATTAATATCAAAGCTGAATATTTTTGAAAGTAGTTTTTAGTTTGTTTTTAGTTTTAGCTATTTTAGGGGGATATCTGTGTGTGCAGGTGACTATTACTGTGCATAATTATTGGGCAACTTAACAAAAAACAAATATATACCCATTTTAATTATTTATTTTTACCAGTGAAATCAATATAACATCTCAACATTCACAAATATACATTTCTGACATTCAAAAACAAAACAAAAACAAATCAGTGACCAATATAGCCATTTCTTTGCCAGGACACTCAAAAGCCTGCCATCCATGGATTCTGTCAGTGTTTTGATCTGTTCACCATCAACATTGCGTGCAGCAGAAACCACAGCCTCCCAGACACTGTTCAGATAGGTGTACTGTTTTCCCTCTGTGAGAATCCGCTCAGCTGCCTGCGCAGGCAGGCAGCCTTTTGCCCATTGTTTAGGTTTGCATGTTGCAGGACTCTGGAACAGAGACCTGTCTTTCCATTGCAAGTTCTGGTCTGTTCTCTTGCTGGGGAATTTGCATACATTCGTTATGCAAATCCCCTACCTGCCTTCTTTGATGACTGGCACTATAAGAGCTTTATGTTTCCCAGAAGGCTTTGCTGGTCATTTCCCTTCCATGGTCTGTTCCTGATGGACACTGCTGGAGTGTCAGCCATTGCTATCTAGTATAGTTAATTCCTGGGGGTTGCTTTAGGCTCCCCTTCTAGCCCAGTCAGGTTGTATTATCTGTGTTGCCTGTTCTGTCTTGTCTTGCCTGTAGCCATTGTCCTGTCCCTATGGTGGTCAACAGGAAATGGTTCTGATCTCTGTTCTTGGAGTATAGCTGGTGCAGCGGTTGCTACCAGCTATCTCTTCTGTTCTGTCTCCTGGGATCGCGCTAGCTACTTTTCGCTAGCGCTGGGGATCCTTCTGTTCTGTCTCCTGGGATCGCGCTAGCCACTTTTCGCTAGCACTGGGGATCCTTCTGTTCTGTCTTCTGGGATCACGCTGGCCACTTTTCGCTAGCGCTGGGGATCCTTCTGTTCTGCTACTCTGTACCTGGATCGCGCTAGCCACTTTTCGCTAGTGCTGTGGATCCTATCTCTCGCTTGTCCCTGTTTTCGTGTGTCTGTCTTGTCTGCTACGCTTGCTGGAGGCTCGGTGAGGTAACCGTTAAGCAAGCGCTCGCGTCCTCTGTTTCATGTTTGTCTGTTAATGGTTAGTTAGGCGTGCTTGTCTCTATTGTGCTTAACACGTGGAGACCGCGCATAACCGCGTGCACTGTTGCGAATGAGTGCGGTGTTCACAGTTAGCTAGCGTTTGTTATTTTCCGTATCTCCTCATTGTATTATTTGCTGTGCCTTTGCTAACCTCGTATTCTGTCCTGATCTGCCTTGTGTCACGTCTGGTGATCGCACCTCTCACGATCGCGTTCCTATTTCATATCTGCTGTTGTGTGTGCGCGGTCGCGGGGTGGCGACTGGATTGGCGCACACACATGCAACCTGTCCCTTTGCTCGTTCTCATTCGCCATCGCCTCTCTTGCGATTGCGTTCTGCGCTTCGTACAATTCCTGTCTGGCATTTGTGGAGGTACAGAGGATTGGTTCCTCTGCACTCCTCAGCGCCATCTGCCGACAGGAATTTCCCTCTACAGGTGCGTAGCACCTTTTGCTGGGTGCCTGCAAATATACGCTTGTGGAGGATTTCCGCCGTGTCAGCGCACGCGTTGTGCGCTGATCATGGAGAAAGTTCCACAACTGTTACACCCTCCTTGTAAATCTCACATTTTATGATGAACCACAGGTTCTCAATGGGGTTCAGATCAGCTGTGGAGTACTTGGACGCGTGCGGTGGAGTATTGTCCTGCATGAAAATCATGTTTTTCTTGAAGGATGCAGACTTCTCCTGTACCACTGCTTGAAGAAGGTGTCTTCCAGAAACTGGCAGTAGGACTAGGAGTTGAGCTTGACTCCATCTTCAACCCGAAAAGGCCCCACAAGCTCATCTTTGATGATACCAGCCCAAACCAGTACTCCACCTCCACCTTGCTGGCGTCTGAGTCGGACTGGAGCTCTCTGCCCTTTACCAATCCAGCCACGGGCCCATCAAAACTCACTCTCATTTCATCAGTCCATAAAACCTTAGAAAAATCAGTCTTGAGATATTTCTTGGCCCAGTCTTGACGTTTCAACTTGTGTGTCTTGTTCAGTGGTGGTCGTCTTTCAGCCTTTCTTACCTTGGCCATGTCTCTGAGTATTGCACACCTTGTGCTTTTGGGCACTCCAGTGATGTTGCAGCTCTGAAATATGGCCAAACTGGTGGCAAGTGGCATCTTGGCAGCTGCACGCTTGACTTTTCTCAGTTCATGGGCAGTTATTTTGCGCCTTGGTTTTTCCACACGCTTCTTGCGACCCTGTTGACTATTTTGAATGAAACGCTTGATTGTTCGATGATCACGCTTCAGAAGCTTTGCAATTTTAAGAGTGCTGCATCCCTCTGCAAGATATCTCACTATTTTTGACTTTTCTGAGCCTGTCAAGTCCTTCTTTTGACCCATTTTGCCAAAGGAAAGGAAGTTGCCTAATAATTTTGCACACCTGATCTAGGGTATTGATGTCATTAGACCACACCCCTTCTCATTACAGAGATGCACATCACCTAATATGCTTAATTGGTAGTAGGCTTTCGAGCCTATACAGCTTGGAGTAAGACAACATGCATAAAGAGGATGATGTGGTCAAAATACTCATTTGCCTAATAATAATTCTGCACTCCCTGTAGTTACCTTAGGGACTAAACTTTTTAATATGTATGTCAAGAGGGTATATTACTGTTATTTTATAAATTATGGGCTTGTAATTAGGGATAGACGCAAAACTGAAAAAAAGCAACTTTATTTCCAAATAAAATCTTGGCGCCAGAGATTGTACTAGGGAAAAATTTTAAACATTGCAATAACCGGGACAAATGATCAAATAAAAGTGTGGGTTTTAATTACGGTAGCATGTATTATTTTAAACTATAATGGCCGAAAACTGAGAAAAAATGAACTTTTTCTATTTTGTTTCCTTTTTTTCCTGTTAAAATGCAGTTGGAATAAAATAATTATTACCCAAAAGTTCCCCTCAAAGAAAGCCTAATTGGTGGTGAAAAAAAACAAGATATAGATTGTTTTGTTGTGATAAGTAGTAGCAAAGTTATAGGCGAATAAATGGAAGGAGCGCTGACAGGTGAAAATTGTTTTTTTTTTTAAGGGGTAAAAACCCTTGGAGGTGAAGTGGTTAAATTGAATTAACTGTTCATAATTGATAAGGAATTTATTTGATTATACTTGAGTGGGTCAAAAGATTGACTGTAAAAAAATGATCAAGTGTATGTCCACCTTAATGAATGCAAAAATGATTCTTCATATTATTTGATCTTGTAGAATGGAGCCCAGGTGCAACATTTTTATTCAGGAAGAGTTAGGCCCAGGGCCCACTAGCAGCGATTGCCAATCACCGGCAATTAGCAAAGCTCTGCAACAGCGGAACCCTATGGGGGTGGTTCCATTGCAGCATTGTGATTGCAAAAGCTCTGCATGCAGCATTTTTGAAGTAATCCCATAGAGATCGCATTGAAGGAATGCAGGGGCAAATCACATTGCTTCATGATCACTCCAGGAACCTCGCACACAATGGCGGTGTTTCATAATTCAGGAAAGTGTGAGTTTCTGCTTTTTGTAAAACCACCCTTAGTGGGCCTCTGGCCTAAGAGGTAGTTGAATGCAGTATTATGCAATTTGTTAACTCTAGTATTTGTCCTACTGAACCATGTAAGAAATAATTTTAATGACAGGTCCACTTTAATGCAAAAGTCCATGTAAGATTAAAACAAGATAAAGACATAATGTATCTACAGTATCAAACAATGCTACATGAATATAAATATCAACATAGGAATACTGTTTCTTATTCAACCAAGCAACACTTAGTTAAGTCCATAGATTGCTTAAACAATAGAGTTAGATACACAGTGGTGTTCCACCACTATTGCTGTAAGGAACAGGCACTGTAACTAATTTCCAGCACTTGCTTGGTAAAGGGTTCTGTACAACATAAAATATAAACACTGTAATAGAATGCACCTTAATAATAAAATTAATGTACAATAATACATATAGTCAATATTTGTCCATATCCTTCTTCCTTCTCCTCCACTATATAATAGCCACCCTAACGCTTTGAAAAATGGGTCATTTCTTTTAGAGTTCTTCCAATCAAAGTATTTTAGGATGTTGCCAAAGCTGGGTCCTATCTATAAAGTGCTTCTCAGTGTCCCTTGTTGCCAGAGTGTGGCAATTTGTATGATCTACCAAGTAATGGAGGGAATCTTCACGCTGTGGAAGTTCAGTAGTAATCTGAATCCTCACTGTCAGCATCATCGTCTTGTAATGGGCTGCGGTACTTGGGCAGAGAGTGTCCAGTCCTGTTCAGTTGTTCTGAATAATAAGAATAATTATACACACATCAACAGCATCACATAAGCCATGAATCAAAAAGGGAGCAAAAGAGGGGTGAGGCACTGTAAGGACATATAGTAGAATATAGTAAATTATTCAGGATTCCTGCTTTTATGGCTATTATCCTGGTTTCAGCATCAGAAACACTTCCTTTGGCTATATATTGCTGTATATTGTATGTAATCCTGCCTTCCCAGTGATGCTTACTAAGGCCCGGTTCACATTAGCGGTGGCCGTCCGGAATCGCCGTGCCGGAGCCGGACCGCTTGCAGAACGGACGGAACGGACGCACGGCAATAGCAATGAAAGCCTATGCGTCCGTTCACATGCGTCCGTTCTGCCGGACCGGAGCCGGACCGGATCCGGACCGGATCCGGACTCCGGCGTCCGTTCCAACATGCGCTATTTTTTGGTCCGGCTCCTCCGGCAGCCGTATCCGGGGCGGAGCCGGACTGCACCATCCGGCCAATGGAAACCAATGAGAACCGGAGAGCGCACAACACACTGGCTACAAAAACCGGACGTTCTACCCCACTTCCTATGCATTTTGGATGGGGACCACATGGGCCCAGCGTTCAGGTGGGGCAGCAGCGATTTCATGCTGGAGCTCTAGGCAGCAACATGTCTGATTAGTCTGATAACGAGGAGGCGAACAACAGAGAATTCCCAGGTATACGAGTAAAAAATGCCTGGATCCATGGTCCCAACTGCAGTCTCTGTATCCACGGATGGTCTCCACACGTCCACCTGTCTCCAACAATGACCCCAGACCCTTCTGCTGACCTCCCAGACCCCAGGTAATAACAGGTTGTTATCTCCTTAAGAAACCGGATCCGGACCGCAACCGTGTTCACACCGCACGGAAACCGGATGCAAACGGACCGGATCCGGACCGGATCCGGATAGGAACCGTACGGATCAGGTCCGGTCCGGATACGGTGCGGTCCGGACATCCGGTGCGGTTTTGACAAAACCGCAAGTGTGAACGGGGCCTTAGCCTAGGCTGATAAGATATGTGGAGCATTCTGAGAGACCAAGTATATTTTGTGCTGGCTTCAGAATTATCAGGAACAAACATTCTGCAGAGATTATCTGCCAGTACTAAAGATATTGCCACCTGTGATAAATTTCAGAGTATAAATAAGGGAGGGGAAAGACTTTATACATTTAGTCAGTATTTTCACATTGTAAAGTTTATATTGTTAAAAAATGTATTCATTATTAATTTCACTACAGTTCCTCTTTAAAGCAAGACTCCATTTTGTAATGCTTCCCTCCTGCCCCTGCACCTATCAATAAGAAGATGATGAGAGGCGTGGAGGATGGGCACTGGATGGGTGTGGATGGGGACAGGTAGAGTTTAGCTTCCAGGATAAAGCTAGCCAAGTGTCCTGCACATCGGTTGGATTAGATGAATATTTTTACCATGGGCTCTCAGCAGAACTACAATACTTATAGCATTAAACCAAAGTCAAATTTAAGAGTTTTGTTTTGTGTTTAGGTTTGGAACCTGTTATCCCTGCCAGGGCATAGATTTCTGTAAGCCCACCGCATGCTGCCACCGATTACACATCTTACTCTCCACTGCGGCTCACTCGCCCTGCCGTCACTATAATAGCAGAGCTCTGTGTACCGGTTAGGAGCAGATTTCATTGGCTCCAGACCCCATGATCATTGTGAGCCAATCTCTTTGAGCCAATTTCACAGGACAATAGGAGAGGAGAAAGAGTGATGAGTAAACTCCTCAAGATAAGTATGTAGTGTGTATGTTTATTTTGACTTTTAATTTTCAGTTCAGGTTTGCTTTAAGGGGCCAGAGACCACTGGTACTGAAGTGGTTAAACAAACTCTCTGGAGCAAGTTGAATTTAATTGAATTGACTTCAGATTTAAGTTAAGGCCGTTTTAATGTACTTATATATCCAATTCACTTATCCATTAAAATACAGTTGTTACAAATTGGGATGGGCATTAGCAATAATCTGAATTTGTACAATTTGAGTAAAGAAAAGCCGACAACGGGCTGGTGCACACCAGAGCGGTTCTGGAGCGTTTTTTAAAACGCTTGCAGGGGAAAGCCGCTTGGCTAATGAAAGTGGATGGGCTGGTGCACACCAGAGCGGCTCGTTTTTTCCACAAACGCAAACTCGGGGGCTGCAGCATTTTTTTTAGATTTCTGAGGAGTTTCTGCCTCAATGTTAAAGTATAGGAAAGTGGAAAACTGCTCTGAAAAAACGCTAGATCAGAGCAGATTTCCGGACGTTTTTGTTACAGAAGCTGTTCAGTAACAGCTTTACTGTAACAATATTTGTAATCTGATACACAAAAACGCTCCAGAAAACGCTAGGCATGTTTAGAAAACATGCCTAGAATCACTCTGAAATCTGCTTCAAAAACCTCTAGCGTTTTGTAGATCTGCTAGCGGTTTTTGGTGTGCACTGGGCCTAATACCTTTGTTTGTTCATCTTCAAGGAGAGAGGATGTGGTGCAAAGGCAGGCCTATCATTACAAAGGAATAAAACTGTCACCTCATAGGGTCACTACCCACACAAGCAGGGTTAGTCCTAAACATGTATAATCAAATTAAAGTGCTAAGGGGTGGGAAACGCATTGATCTGTTTATCACGTTTCTGTGGGGCTGGCTATAAAGTTGGTTGATGGAGCAGGAAAAAATAAATAAGTTGTGGTTCCATCTTTTCTCTCCTGCATTATCAAAGCCCCTTACCACATTTGGTTATCTGCTTAACCACTTCCCGACCGCCTAATGCACAGGGGCGGCCGGGAAGTGGAGCCCGCAAGGACCAGCTCATGCCCAAAGGCGGCGGTCCTTGTAAGGGCATGGGCGGAGCGATCGCGTCATCCGTGACGCGATCCTCCGCCGCCGCCTCGCTCCGCTCACCCGCCGCAACATCCCGCCGGCCATACGGAAGCGCCGGCGGGATGTTAACCCGACGATCGCCGCATACAAAGTGTATAATACACTTTGTAATGTTTACAAAGTGTATTATACAGGCTGCCTCCTGCCCTGGTGGTCCCAGTGTCCGAGGGACCACCAGGGCAGGCTGCAGCCACCCTAGTCTGCACCAAGCACACTGATTCCCCCCCCCTGCCCCCTGATCGCCCACAGCACCCCTCAAAATTTTCAGATGCTTATACCCCTAAACAGTCATTTTGAGACATTTGGTTTCCAGACTACTCACGGTTTTGGGCCCGTAAAATGCCAGGACGGTATAGGAACCCCACAAGTGACCCCATTTTAGAAAAAAAAGACACCCCAAGGTATTCTGTTAGGTGTATGACGAGTTCATAGAAGATGTTATTTTTTGTCAAAAGTTAGCGGAAATTGATTTTTATTGTTTTTTTTTTCACAAAGTGTCATTTTTCACTAACTTGTGACAAAAAATAAAATCTTCTATGAACTCACAATACTCCTAACGGAATACCTTGGGGTGTCTTCTTTCTAAAATGGGGTCACTTGTCGGGTTCCTATACTGCCCTGGCATTTTAGGGGCCCTAAACCGTGAGGAGTAGTCTAGAAAACAAATGCCTCAAAATGACCTGTGAATAGGACGTTGGGCCCCTTAGCGCACCTAGGCTGCAAAAAAGTGTCACACATGTGGTATCGCCGTACTCAGAAGAAGTAGTATAATGTGTTTTGGGGTGTATTTTTACACATACCCATGCTGGGTGGGAGAAATCTCTCTGTAAATGGACAATTGTGTGTAAAAAAAATCAAGATTGTCATTTACAGAGATATTTCTCCCACCCAGCATGGGTATGTGTAAAAATACACCACAAAACACATTATACTACTTCTCCTGAGTACGGCGGTACCACATGTGTGGCACTTTTTTACACCCTAAGTGCGCTAAGGGGCCCAAAGTCCAATGAGTACCTTTAGGATTTCACAGGTCATTTTGCGACATTGTTGGTTTCAAGACTACTCCTCATGGTTTAGGGCCCCTAAAATACCAGGGCAGTATAGGAACCCCACAAATGACCCCATTCTAGAAAGAAGACACCCAAAGATATTCCGTTAGGAGAATGGTGAGTTCATAGAAGATTTTATTTTTTGTCACAAGTTAGTGGAAAATGACACTTTGTGAAAAAAAAACAATTAAAATCAATTTCCGCTAACTTGTGACAAAAATAAAATCTTCTATGAACTCACCATACTCCTAACGGAATACCTTGGGGTGTCTTCTTTCTAAAATGGGGTCATTTGCAGGGTTCCTATACTGCCCTGGCATTTTAGGGGCCCTAAACCGTGAGGAGTAGTCTGGAAATCAAATTCCGCAAAATGACCTGTGAAATCCTAAAGGTACTCATTGGACTTTGGGCCCCTTAGCACAGTTAGGGTGCAAAAAAGTGCCACACATGTGGTATCGCCGTACTCGGGAGAAGTAGTACAATGTGTTTTGGGGTGTATTTTTACACATACCCATGCTGGGTGGGAGAAATATCTCTGTAAACGGACAATTGTGTGTAAAAAAAATCAAAAGATTGTCATTTACAGAGATATTTCTCCCACCCAGCATGGGTATGTGTAAAAATACACCTCAAAACACATTGTACTACTTCTCCTGAGTACGGCAATACCACGTGTGGCACTTTTTTGCAGCCTAACTGCGCTAAGGGGTCCAAAGTCCAATGAGCACCTTTAGGCTTTACAGGGGTGCTTATAATTAGGCACCCCCCAAAATGCCAGGACAGTAAACACACCCCACAAATGACCCCATTTTGGAAAGTAGACACTTCAAGTTATTCAGAGAGGGGCATGGTGAGTCCGTGGCAGATTTCATTTTTTTTTTGTCGCAAGTTAGAAGAAATGGAAACTTTTTTTTTTTTTGTCACAAAGTCTCATTTTCCGCTTACTTGTGACAAAAAATAATATCTTCTATGAACTCACTATGCCTCTCAGTGAATACTTTGGGATGTCTTCTTTCCAAAATGGGGTCATTTGGGGGGTATTCATACTATCCTGGAATTCTACCTAGTCGTGAAACATGACAGGGGGTCAGAAAAGTCAGATGCTTGAAAATGGGAAAATTCACTTGTTGCACCATAGTTTGTAAATGCTATAACTTTTACCCAAACCAATAAATATAGGCTGAATGGGTTTTTTTTCCTGAAAAACATGTTTGTCCACATTTTTCGCGCTGCATGTATACAGAAATTTTTACTTTATTTGAAAAATGTCAGCGCAGAAAGTTAAAAAAAATCATTTTTTTTGCCAAAATTCATGTCTTTTTTGATGAATATAATAAAAAGTAAAAATCGCAGCAGCAATCAAATAGCACCAAAAGAAAGCTTTATTAGTGACAAGAAAAGGAGCCAAAATGCATTTAGGTGGTAGGTTGTATGAGCGAGCAATAAACCGTGAAAGCTGCAGTGGTCTGAATGGAAAAAAAGTGCCTGGTCCTTAAAGCCAATGGGTACCGGTTAAAAAAAAAAAAAAGTCAGATACTCACCTAAGGAGAGGGAAGGCTTGGTCCTAATGAGCCTTTCCTCATCTCTCCCGGTGCCCTCGTTGCTGTGCTGGCTCCCCTGTTCGCGTCCGCCGCCGCAGGAACTTCGGAGGTCTTCGGGAGCACTCGGGCCGCTCCATACTACGTACGCGCGAGCGCGTCATAGAGGGCGCTCGCGCATGCGTAGTATGGAGCGGCCGCGTCATCGGGAGCCCGAGTGCTCCCGAAGGCTTCCGAAAGGTCCCTTCGGCATGCGGAAGTGGCAGTATTTGACCGAACTGGTCGAATACTGCCACAGGGGATCCTGCGCGGGACCGGGCACTGGGAGAGGAGAGGGAAGGCTCATTAGGACCGAGTCTTCCCTCTCCTTAGGTGAGTATCTGACTTTTTCTTTTTTTAACCGGTAAACATTCACTTTAAGGGGGTTAAGGCCCAGGGTCCTAAAGTGGTTAAAGTACCACTATCACGAAAAAATGGTAAATACATGTAAACACATGCAAATAAGAAGTATGTTTCTTCCACATTAGAATGAGCCATACATTACTTTTCTCCTATCTTGCCGTCACTTACAGGAGGTAGTATAAGTCTGACGGAACCGACAGGTTTTGGTCTAGGCCATCTCTTCATGGGGGATTCTCAGCATGGCCTTTATTTTTTATAAAGATTCCCCTTGAAAAGGATTTATATAAAGATCCTGGCCAGTCTCCCTGCTCGCTGCACACTGATTTGGTAGTTGGACAGAGCAACTGCTATTCACTAAGTGCTTTTGAAAATAAAGAAAACCCTGAAAATCCCCCATGAGGAGATGGGTTAGTCCAAAAACTTGTCAGTTCTGTCATTTCTACTATCTACTGAAAGTGACAGCAAGATAGGAGAAAAGTAATTTATGGCTCATTTTACTCTGGAAGAAATGTACTTCTTGTTTGTATGTGTTTACATGTATTTTACATTTTAAAATAGTGGTCCCTGAAAAGTAATGTTGTTCTACACATGATGCCATATTTCTTTCTTAGTCCATAAAAATATGCTTTTTTTCCATTAAACATAAAATAGGGAAAATCTGCCAGTATTTGTATAATATGAATTTACCTGGTGTAAGCACAGTCAGAGTTGCATCTGCCCTGACCTCTCCAATTTTGTTCTTGGCAAAGCAGCGGTACATGCCCTCATCTGTAACACGAACCGACTGTATCTGCAGCCATCCCGTCACTTCATACTTCTGGGGACCTCCTCTGAACTGCAGGTGTAAAAATAACCCATGAAAAGGTGCATGCAGTGTAAATAGACTGCTAGAATGAACATCAATAGCAGTTGTTACAAGCAGACTTTGCTGTGAGGAAAACTGGCTGTCTTCTCTAGCTGCAGTTACATGAGCTGCCACTGGAAACCTGGGGAATGAAGTAATGGCATGATGGACAGACCTACAGACATTGCATCATTAGCTTTTGATAGTAGAATAATTATAGTATGCATTTAGTATTTTGGTAATAGAGGTTTACTTTAAAGAGGAACTCCAGTGAAAATAATGTAATAAAGAAAGTGCTTTGTTTTTACAATAATTCTGTATAAATGATTTAGTCAGTGTTTGCCCATTGTAAAATCTTTAAAATCCCTGATTTACATTCTGACATTTATTACATGGTGACATTTTTACTGTTGGCAGGTGATGTAGCTGCTGTATGCTTTTTTGGCAGTTGGAAACAGCTGTAAACAACTATTTCCCACAATGTAACAAGGTTCACAGACAAGAAACTGCGAGGAGTACCATGGTCCTCAGAATTTCTTGTGGGAGGGGTTTCACCACAATATAAGTCATAAAGCGCCCCCCTGATGGTCTGTTTGTGAAAAGGAATAGATTTCTCATGTAAAATGGGGTATCAGCTACTGATTGGGATAAAGTTCAATTCTTGGTCGGAGTTTCTCTTTAAAACAGACACTAATTTATCATCTAACTGAATGCACTTCCCATAGGAACCTTTTTGAAACTTTAACAAATTGTAATTTTGCATGGATGTGAAGTCTCCATTCTGTTTTGTTGTAATTACACACTGTCAACGTGCCGCTGGTCGTAGACAGCGGTGGGCCAAATAGTTACCTAATATAATTAGCATCACAGAGAAGGCAACATTTGGGATTGGGAAATCAGAGCTTGCAGCAGTCTATATCAGTGTTTCTCAAACCTGTCCTCATGGCTCCCCAACGGTGGATGTTTTGCAGGCAGCCTCACATATACACAGGTGGGGTAATTAGTGTCTCAGCTAGGTGGATTCCATGTAGCTGAGATGATAATTACCCCACTTGTGCATAGATGAGGCTGCCTGCAAAACATGCACCGTTGGGGAGCCACAAGGACAGGTTTGAGAAACACTGGCCTATACCTTTAGCCATTAGCTGTGTATTTATTACAGAGTGATTTGCTAGCCTCATCTGAGGCTGTCTTCTTCCTGATGCTGTGGGGACAGCACTGGGAGTGAGGCAGTCAGACCTGGATTTCTGGAAACCCCACAGAGGCCGGAAGACAGGCATCAGCATATCTGTTGTCATGGTAATGCTGCGCCTTTTTGAATGGAATGGCAATGCATCCACTGTGAACTAAAAAATGCATGTAGCAGTATGTTGTGTGCTGCACTGCACTGGATGCGTCACCATTACATAGAAAAATGAAATCCAGTCCCATTGCTTTCACATAACCCCTGTAAGCAGAATTGGAGGGATGTGGGGACATAATGGAAAAACAGTTTTCTACCTCCTCTCGTCAGTCACTTCAGGGACTAAATTATACTTCATGAAAACCCATTTTTCTTGGTAAAACATTGACTGTTTGAGGCTTCCTGCATACTAAACCAAATGTAGAATGAGAATATGTGAAATTGGTCAAAATCTGCACCCCTCTCAATAATCCACTGTCCATTTAGGGAATTGGGCATAACGCAATGACAATGACCCCTCCTAGCAGTATAGGGTTGTTGAGCAAGGTCAGCGTTCATTACCCCCTTCCCCATACCCCAATGCTGTGTATTAATGTTTTACCGGCGCTATGGTTATTTGTTATGCTCACACATTGAGTTTAGTTCCACTTTAAAGTCTATTTATTAGTGTCTCTTTCATGCATAACAAATAAAGTAATGGACAGACACAGTGAAAAGGCGTCCATGGAAGCTGCGGGGGATTGCCGCTAGTAGAATATTGCTAAAATTACCGAAATTGTACTACTTAATTCCAATAGCAAAATATCAGTAATCTTTACTGATATTCTACTATGTCTTTACCTAATTTTACTTTCACACAGAATCTTCCCTCTACCGATGCATAATCCTAAGACCTCCCTCGACCTATGCCTAACCCTTAACGCCCACAGGTGGTGCCCTAACACTTAACCCCCCGCCTAACGCTTAACCCCCCCTCTTTACCTTAACCTACTCCTCGCCGCTAAGCTACAAATCGCAACAATGTGGCCACCTGGAGGCATTGCCGCAAAGCCACGATTTGTAGCAAAGAAGATAAATTTTGGCGCCTGGAGGCACCTGATAAAATCACAGGTGCCGAGGAATGCCAATATGCAAATTGCAGCCTTGCATAGCTGCGGCAGGTGTAATGCCACAATTTGCATATCGACATCCCTCCTCGCCGGCAATTTAACACCACAATTTGCATATCTGCATCCCTCGGCACCTGCAATTTTCTCGGGTGACTCCGGGTACCCAATTTTACCACCTTTGCTGCAAATCATGGCTTTTATAATGAGAGCCAAAGGCTGTGCCCTCTTTATCGCAAGGCCCACTGCGCCCTTTTTTTTTGTTTCAGTTATACTTCCCAACTTGATTTGAAAAGGAAGAACATCCTATTTTTACATCCTGCTGCTCCTTTCCAACTTCACTGTTTTTCTCATAGATCCTACCCTGCAAAAATGTTATTTATGAATTAGATGCATTTCTTCCTCTTACCAGTAGCATAGTACTCGTACTGTCGCACTGTAAAAATCTCATAATTACCTTAATTGTGATGGGAGCAGATGTGGTTACACGACCATAACTGCTTCTTGTAGGTACACAATAAAGCCCTCTCAATTATTGTATCAATCTTTTTCATTAACTTCTATGGAAAGGAAGTTCAGTGACTAATAGAGACAATATAAGTACCAGAGTAGCGCTGGGTATACTGGAAAACTGAAACGTTTTTATTAGCATAAAGATTTTAGTTCTATTAAAAAATAATAAATATATGTACTTTCACATAGCATCTATTAGTGACATCACCAAACTGCAGGAGCTCGATGTGACTCTTGTTTTTGTGCAATTCTGTGAAACAAATGTAATCTTATGGAACTCCACTCACGTGCCCCACCAAAGAGATTTACGTATTTAGGTAATAGTCCCTTCTTCAGAATCTAGGAAATAGAGCCGCATCAAGCCCCTGCAGTCAGGTGACGTCACCAGAAACTGCCGTAACAAGGAAGTTTTAACAGTGACTTTAATATAAGGTAGAGTTGGTAGCGATGGTAATGTTTTGTTCAGTCTATAGTTTTCATGGACAGGGATGCCCTGGCAGCCCACATAACCATAATATCCTGTCTGGGAACTAAATGTTGCTTTGGACTAAACAACAAGGTTTTCCATTTAATTCCAGTGGCCTGGAGTTGTCCCAACAGACCAGACTCCAGCTCTGGAAAGCCCTTCAACAGTAGCATTAGAACTGCTAGGAACTACTAAATAAATCGCTTCTTGTCCAGAACATTATAGCGGAGAAGACTCAAAAGCTAATGTAAAATATTTGAGTAAGCTGAGTGCTTAAAGTGAAGCCATCACTAAAATCTCACTTTACGTGTGCCAGAGGAGATCATGCAAGAGCGAAAGCAAACATGTTTATTTGATTATGGGTTGCTGCTCCTGCTATCTCATGAGGTACTCCTTTTGCTAGCCCATTGTTACCGAAGGCTCAGATAGTTCCTCATGTGACCCCCACCACCTAGAACGGTCTATGCTACAGTGATACTGCGTGGTTTAACCTACCACCCCCCTTTTTGACACTAAACTTGGCAGAGGGAGGGTTTAGCAGGGAATGAAATTCGGGCTGCGCACTGGCCACGCTAGCCCCTGATGAGTCTGATTGGAGGACGAAACGCGTAGGGCGGAGCAAGTGCGCGTGACGTCATTGCGTGCGGAAGTTTACGGCGGGTACGCTGGAGTAACTCGTGGGGGAGCTTGGCATCGGCGGGGACCTTCTACAGTGCGGGACGCCGCCGGGAAACCATATGCGGGTTCCAGACGACCTTCAGCATTACCGTCTAGATATGCTTACTTCTTCCTTCTAGTCTGTAAATAGGCTATTGGCGCGAGAAGTGCAGATGTGGAATCTGACTGTGTTTACATACTGCGCAATGAGGAGTTTTATTGTGCTTTGTTTTAAAAGTTTTTATGAAGAATAAATGCATTTTTCTACTTAGCTGGATGTTGTGATTCACTGAAGGTCCTGGTGAAACACAGTTCTGAGCCTGAGATCCACCTGAAAACCGAGGTGGCTAGAATCTGGTGAGCCCCTTTGATGTTGGTGGAGGGTGCATGAGTGTTGGCACTTTGTTCACACATGTGGCTGTAACAAGGATTGTAATTTGAAAACCGGATTACACGATGTGGAGTGTGTTTTTTCTGTTGTAGGTCACTAAGGAGAGCGCAGTGGAATTATTGTACATATCTGCTTCATACTGAGGATACCCCCACAGCGAACTCTGTTGTATAAACCTATGCTATAAGGACTCTGGTATTTATGAACTTTGTTCGATAAGAGTGGCAGCCAGTTACATCATACAATGTTTTATATCAACCTTGATATTCACTGTGCATTTAAACACTCCTCCTTTTTTCTTTTTGGTTCTTCATACAAATAACTTATCAGAGGGGTGGCTGTACTATAAATTGTCCTATATTACTTCCGAATATATAAGGTAAAGAATACAAAAAAAATCATCAAAACTATATATATATATATATATATATATATATATACAGTACAGACCAAAAGTTTGGACACACCTTCTCATTCAAAGAGTTTTCTTTATTTTCATGACTATGAACATTGTACACTTGATTCACACTGAAGGCATCCAAACTATGAATTAACACATGTGGAAGTATAGTACATAACCAAAAAGTGTGAAACAACTGAAAATAAGTCATATCCTAGGTTCTTCAAAGTAGCCACCTTTTGCTTTGATTACTGCTTTGCACACTCTTGGCATTCTCTTGATGAGCTTTAAGAGGTAGTCACCTGAAATGGTTTTCACTTCACAGGTGTGCCCTGTCAGGTTTAATAAGTGGGATTTCTTGCCTTATAAATGGGGTTGGGACCATCAGTTGTGTTGTGGAGAAGTCAGGTGGATACACAGCTGATAGTCCTACTGAATAGACTGTTAGAATTTGTATTGTGGCAAGAAAAAAGCAGCTAAGTAAAGAAAACCGAGTGCCCATCATTACTTTAAGAAATGAAGGTCAGTCAGTTCGAAAAATTGGGAAAACTTTGAATGTGCCCCCAAGTGCAGTCTCATCAACCGCTACAAAGAAACTGGCTCACATGCGGACCGCCCCAGGAAAGGTAGACCAAAAGTCACCTCTGCTGCGGAGGATAAGTTCATCCGAGTCACCAGCCTCAGAAATCACAGGTTAACAGCAGCTTAGATTAGAGGCCAGGTCAATGCCACACAGAGTTCTAGCAGCAGAAAAACTGTTAAGAGGAGACTGTGTGAATCAGGCCTTCATGGTAGAATATCTGCTAGGAAACCACTGCTAAGGACAGGCAACAAGCAGAAGAGACTTGTTTGGGCTAAAGAACACAAGGAATGGACATATTAGACCAGTGGAAATCTGTGCTTTGGTCTGATGAGTCCAAATTTGAGATCTTTGGTGAGGAGGTGTGATGGTGTGGGGGTGGTTTGCTGGTGACACGGTTGGGGATTTATTACAGAGTTGAAGGCATACTGAACCAGCATGGCTACCACAGCATCTTGCAGCTGCATGCTATTCCATCCGGTTTGTGTTTAGTTGGACCATCATTTGTTTTTTAACAGGACAATGACCCCAAACACACCTCCAGGCAGTGTAAAGGCTATTTGACCAGGAAGGAGAGTGATGGGGTGCTGCGCCAGATGACCTGGCCTCCACAGTCACCAGACCTGAACCCAATCGAGATGGTTTGGGGTGAGCTGGACAAAAGGGCCAACAAGTGTAAGCATCTCTGGGAACTCCTTCAAGACTGTTGGAAGACCATTTCAGGTGACTACCTGAAGCTCATCAAAAGCATGCCAAGAGTGTGCAAAGCAGTAATCAAAGCAAAAGGTCGCTACTTTGAAGAACCTAGAATGTGACATATTGTCAGTTGTTTCAAACTTTTTGGTTATGTACCATACTTCCACATGTGTTAATTCATAGTTTGGATGCCTTCAGTGTGAATCTGCAATGTTCATAGTCATGAAAATAAAAAAAATACTCTTTGAATGAGGTATGTCCAAACTTGTGTGTGTGTGTGTGTGTGTGTGTGTGTGTGTGTGTGTGTGTGTGTGTGTGTGTGTGTGTGTGTGTGTATATATATATATATATATATATATATATATGTGTATATATATATATGAGGCAGGCCCCAATACTTCCATCATTGCAAAATACAAATCGTGTCCTTATAATAGACCTCTTACTAGTAGTATGTCCCTGCACCGCAGTATGTTTTCCATTGGTTTTACTAGCGATATTTGATATTTCCAGACAAAATCATAGTCAGACTTACAAATGGATGTGTGGAGCCTGGCCTGATTTCTTCCTTTGGCCCTCTCACATTCGTCTTTAGCTTGGCATCTGTCTTCATTTAGTGAATCAAAGCCTTTGTGATTTTAACCTACAAATACGTTTTCATTAAAAAGCTAATTAGGCTTCATGAAAATCAGCCTTGCTCTTTCCACTGACTTTTGGCTGGGTGACAAGTTCTCCAGAAGAGCACAACTAATGTTCAACTTAACTCCAAACTGTGTGGCCAGAGATTAACGTCTCTTCAAAAATATAAACATACAGAGCGTAGTCCAGAGCTACACAAGGTTCATTATAGCAGAGTCAGTCAGTAAGGGACCTGATACACGGTGCTCAAGGTTGGGAATATGGCAGACACCATAACCACTCCATTCACTTAGAAAACAGGTTTTGTACAGCTTTTCTAGGTTTAAACAGCAATTTTCAGATTGGCCCACAAGGAGTGATAATTTTCAGTCTTCTTTTTGAGGTTTGTACAATAAGTAAATTACTAAAAGTGAGTGTAGTACCCATTCATATAAGTGACTGCCCTTAAAATACTATCGTTAGTAGCCACTGTATATTCTATTTAGAGTATGTTTGGGTTCGGTGTGGGAGGACTGCCTGCTGCATATTGGCTACACAGCTGGCAATCATTTTTGTAACTCAGCTACAGGTGAAACTTGAAAAATTTGAATATCGTGCAAAAGTTTAATTATTTCAGTAATTCAAATTTAAAAGGTAAAACTTATATATGAAACGGGAACCCTTTACAGATGTTTTAGATTTATTAGCTGATTAAAGTCTAGGCCTAGAATATTTAACATTTTCACAATATTCTAATTGTCTGTCTGAGATTTGGGTTTTGGGGTTCTGATAAGCTGCAAGCCATAACCATCAAAATTACAACAAATGCTTGAATCTCGCTTTGGCCATATGCAATTAACTCTTACTTCTGAGTTTTTTTCCTTGGAGATACTTTTTCATCTTGTGTTCAAAATAACTTTTCAGCATTTTGCATTTGAAAAAGTACCAAAAAGTAATAAAAACTAGTATCAAAATTATTTTGAGTAATTCCCTACTTGCCAGTGATTTAAAATGCATTTTATTTACAAGTTGCGAAAACATCACCTAGGTAAAAACTCAGGTGAAAAAGTGAATTGTTTATGGGCCCCTGCATTTAGTGTACTGAAATAAACTGTACTTTTGCGATCAATAAGGGGAAACCCAGACATTAAAGGGGCACGAGTAGGGGGGAAGTGTATAAATTATCAGCATTTGCAGATGACGTCCTCTTTTATCTTACAGAGCTGCACACCTTGCGTCCTAACTTGAAAAAAGTCCTGCAAGAATATGGCTCTTTCGCAGGTCTTAAGATAAACATGTCCAAATCCAAATTCTTGTCCTTAACTGCTTGCCGACCGAGGGGCGTGGCCGCGGCAGCAGCCCCAGGACCGCCTAACGCCGATCGGTGTAAAGCCCTGGGGCTTCAGTTTGCAGGAGATCACGCGCAGGCTGTGCGCACATTTCCTGCTTGGTAGGCGATCGCCGCTCGGAGACTGTTAGACGCCGAAACCGCCATCTAAATACCGTGTACAGCACTGCGATCTACAGCAGCGCTGTCCTGGGGACAGCCATGTGACACGGCTGTTCCCTCCTGAGTCTCGGCGGTGAGCGGCTGTCATAGGCTGAAGCCTATGACAGCTGATCACGGGGATTGGCTGGCGGGAGGATGGAGGGCACTGCGATCTACAGCAGCACTGTCCTGGGGACAGCCATGTGACACGGCTGTTCCCTCCTGAGTCTCGGCGGTGATCGGCTGTCATAGGCTGAAGCCTATGACAGCTGATCACGGGGATTGGCTGGCGGGAGGATCGAGGGCGGGGATAGTAGAAAATAAATTAAGAAATAGCAAAATTTATTGAAAAATAAATCAAACAAATATTTGTATAAACATAAACAAACATCGTAGCAGGGATGAGAGCCCACTAACAGAGAGCTCTGCTGGTGGGGAAAAAAGGGGGGGGGGGGAGGGAATCACTTGTGTGCTGGCCTTAAAGCTGCAGTGGCCTATTTAGTAATAAATGGCCTGGTCACTAGGGGGGGTCTAACACCGCAGTCCTAAAGTGGTTAAAGCTTTTAAAATACGTTTAAAAGCCTTTAAAGGAGGGGGGGGGGGGGTGCACATAAATAATAAAAAAAATACACATTTTTATTATAAAATAAAGGGAAAAATATTTACAAAAAATAAAACAAACATTTGGGGGAGCGATCAGACCCAACCAGCAGAGAGCTCTGTCGGTGGGGAGAAAAGGGGGGGGGGGTCACTTGTGTGCTCTGTTGTGCGGCCCTGTAGCTTGGCCTTAAAGCTGCAGTGGCCCATTTTACACAAAAAAGGCCTAGTCGTTGGGGGGGGGGGGGGGGTAAAGCCTGCGGTCCTGAAGAGGATAAATATGAGCCTGGAAGCCATACAAAATATTGTGCAGAATTTCCCTTTTCCATATAAAGATAGGTCTCTGAAATATTGTATTGTTTGCCCTGAATTATAAACCATTGCTTGACGAGATCTACAGAGGTGGGATGGGGACTGTTTTACATTGTTTGGCTGTAAAAGTATTTTAAAGATGAATGTGATGCCTAGAATCTTGTTTCTCTTATCTATGGTCCCTATCCCCTTGCCTCAGTCTTTTTTTGCTAAATTGCGGTCCCTTTTTATTAAGTTTATATGGCGGGGGAAAACACCTAGATTCTCTTATTCCACACTGACTAGGGACAAAGACAGAGTGGGAATAAGTCTCCCGGATGTAAGGAATTATTTTCAGGTGGTGGTTTTAAACAGGCTACTAGATTGAAAGTATTGTAATACAATAAAAGGTTGGGTAATCTTGGAGAACACTCTAGGAGGCTGAGATTTAGCACTGGCGCAATGGGTACCTTCGAACACTTGGGTTTTCTCATCCAACAGTCCTCCGTGGATTCTCAATGCTTTAAGAGTGGTGGACATATTGAATAAGAGATTTTGCTGGTTTCACCCAATCTCCTTGATGACCCCATTGGTGGGTTTTCCCCTCTTTGAGCCAGGAGTAGAATGAGATTTCTTTGGAAAAATGGCTTGTTTTTTTATGCCACATGTGGCTGGAAATTAGACTCCGGACTTTGGCTGAGCTCAGGAGGGATTTATGGGCAGTTTCCATTTGACTTCTGGAGACTGAAGCAGGTGGAAGCATGGTATGCGGCTCTTAAAGTGTACCTTAAGTGTCCCAAAAAAATTGAGTTTTACTCACCTGGGGCTTACCTCAGCCCCCTGCAGCTGATCGGTGCCCACGACGAGTCACTCTGATGCTCCGGGTCCCGCTGGCGGCCACTTCCGGTTTCGCCGTCAGGACCCGTCAGGCTGGGGAACGCGGCTGATACTACGCGTTCCCAGCCAAAATAGCACCCCTATGCGGCCATATGTCCGCATAGGCACCCGTATGCGGACATATGGCTGCATAGGGGTGCTATTTTGGCTGGGAACGCGTAGTATCAGCCGCGTTCCCCAGCCTGACGGGTCCTGACGGCGAAACCGGAAGTGGCCGCCAGCGGGACCCGGAGCATCAGAGCGACTCGTCGTGGGCATCGATCAGCTGCAGGGGGCTGAGGTAAGCCCCAGGTGAGTAAAACTCAATTTTTTTGGGACACTTAAGGTACACTTTAAGGACACTTAGGACGATGAGGCCTAACCTAATGATTAGGTTTCACTTTTCATCAAGAAGGACAAAATCGAACATTCAGTGTCGTTTTTATATAAATTAACTCTGGAGCAGGAGAGTCAGAAGCCACTGTTGTACTTACGAGAGGGAAATAAGTACAGTTTTAGATGACGATCAGCAAAATGTAATTTTGTTCCACGTTCATACCTCCTCCATCAGCACTGGAGTCCAAGAAATCAATTATAAAATACTAACCAGGTGATACAGAACCCCAGTGAAACTTGCTCAAATTTATGGGTTGAGCGATGAGAGCTGCGGGAGGGGGTGTGGAGGTCGTGGTACCCACCTACACCTGTTTTGGGATGGCCCTTTGCTCACTGGTTTCTGGTCTGAGGTTCTGTGAATTATTCGTAAGGTGTCATGTCAGAGGATTGAAGATGACCCTTGGTATGTGTTGCTTCACCTTACCAAGTCTAAAAGATATACAAAATCAGTCATGCCACATATGCTAAATGCAGCCAAAAGCTTGAGCCCTCTCTTATGGAAGTCTACTTATGAAGAGACAGTGTTGGAAAGCAAGGATAAGTATGATAGATACTACTTTATCTGGGCGGTCTGGATAGACTATACTCGGAGGAGTAACTGGGGATTCTGCATGATCAACCCTGACCGCGTTGCCCTTCACTTCACTTTTCTCCTTTTCTCTCTACCCTTCCCTTCCTTGTAATGCTCTTATATAAGAAAGATATGATATGATGTCCAAAGTCTCCACACCTATTAGTAGATGTTGGTTTAGTATTTGTATAATGTACTAGTAGACCTAACCCCGCTAATATAACGGGCTCTAGTTCTGTTTCACAATCCCCCTCCCGCCCCTTTGACCACTGCCACCGCTGCATGTAAGCACGGAAGCGCGCGTGCTTCCGCACACGACCGCCGCGCGCACACGCCCCGTCCTCCTGTCCCAACGGCTGTCCGTGCTGCACATGCACATGCGCAGTAGCACAAACGCACGAACACAGGGACAGGGGACGCAACACTTGAGGATTTTTATATAGGACCTAATGCTATGTTCAGAGCTTTGCTCTGGCGCTTATTTTTAATAAGTGTATTACTGTTGTTTAAATAGTTAGGGTCACTGTTTGGCCCAAAGGCAGCATTATAGGCAACGTATAGCGTTTTACTTACTGTATGTAAATCTCCACTGAAGTTATGGAAAAATATTAATGATGCATCATATTGTATATGATTACCCTCTAAGGACCCCTGTGTGGGTACCTTGATAGACCGATGGATGAATAGCACATTTTTCATATGCTGTGCTGTGAAAATCACGTTAAAAAAATGAACTTTTGCACAATATTTAAATTTTTTTGAGTTTCACATGTATGGAAGGCAGTTTTTGTCTTGCTTTTTAGTATTTCTTTCATCATTTCTTTAACCCTAACCAATCTCCCTGCCTAACTTACATCTCAGATTTAGGGTTTGATTCACTAAACCGTGATAACTCAAATATCACACCATGTCAAAGATCACACCTTATGAGAAGATATCACACCTTATCAAAGATATCACACCTTTTCAAAGTTAACACACCTTATCAGAGTAGCATAGCAAGCGCTACAAACTTATGCCTGCTAATTGGCAATGGCACTCATCCTGCCGAGAGCCCCTGCGGGTTCATATCGCTCGCTATGCTACTCTGATAAGGCATATTAACTTTGATAAGATGTGATATCTTTGATAAGGTGTGATATTTGAGTTATCACAGTTTAGTGAATCAAGCCCCTAGTGTGAAATGAAAACCCCCCGCTATAATGTCTAACCTTAAAGTTGCCAGAGATGTTAAACTCTAAAGATTTGATACTTACCCGGGACTTCCTCCAGCCTCATAAGCTCGGCGGAGTCCTACTCCATCCTCCCGCGGTCTGCACATGCGCAGCAGACTCAGACTGAAACCGACTGAGCCTGTTACGGGGGCTGTTCCCGGCTGAACGGCAGACCACGGGAGGATGGCGTAGGACTTATAAGAGCTTATGGGGCTGGGGGAAGCCCCAGGTAAATATCAAATCTTTTGAGTTTAATGTCTCTGGTTTACTTTAAAGAGGAACTGTAACCAAAGTAAACATAATGAATAAAATTGCTTATATTTTTTTTTATAATATTGATTTATAAATTAAAGGGGTTCTTCCGCGAATGAGGAAAAAAAATCAAAATGGTTTATGCATGTTCTATTAAAAATCCTTCTAAAATAGTGTGAAAATTTTTTCAAAAAAATGAATGGTTTCACCAATACAACATGTAATGTATACAGTGACGGCTGACGGGACTGTGAGGCTAATCCATTTGTTAGGGGTGTTTTTTTTGTTACTTTTACTTCATAAGCTGCTCCCTACCTAGTTTTCATTGCTGTAATGCAGGGCTATGATGAAGTGCTGTGCAATGGCAGTTACAGCTATTAAAATAACGGCTGTGCTGCTCTGTAGTTTCTGCTTGTACTTCCTCACAGAGCTGACCCCCCTCCCCCCGCCTCTCCCTGTAGGCAGAGGTCGGGCAGCTCTTCGGAGCAAATCACGTGTTTACCTCGTTGCCGGGCAACCAGACTTCAGCGTCTGTGCAGAGGACTTCCTATCCATTGCACGGCAAGTTAGCTGCCTGAGCTACAGTTCAGTACAGTACAGTACAGAGAGGGGGGGGAGGGGGGTCAGCTCTGTAAGGAAGTACAAGCAGAAACTACAGAGCAGCACAGCCGTTATTCAGCTGTAACTGCCATTGCACAGCACTTCATCATAGCCCTGCATTACAGCAATGAAAACTAGGTAGGGAGCAGCTTGTGAAATGACAGTAACAAAAAAACCACCCCTAACAAATGGATTAGCCTCACAGTCACCTCAGCCGTCACTGTATACATTACATGTTGTATTGGTGAAACCATTCATTTTTTTAAAAAACTTTTCACACTATTTTAGAAGGATTTTTAATAGATTATGCATAAACCATTTTGATTTTTTTTCCTCATTCGCGGAAGAACCCCTTTAAGTCAGTGCTTGCCCATTGTAAAATCTTTCCTCTCCCTGATTTACTTTCTGAAATGTATCACAGGTGGTGACATATTACTGGCAAGTGATCTCTGCAGATTGTTCGGTTACCAAGCATTCCGAAGCCAGTACAAAAATATAGCTGGTCTCCCAGAGTGCTCTGGGGGAGGAGCTTTCCACATGATAAACATACTAGGATTAGCCTCACAGGGAGGGCGGGGCTACGTGCCAATATGCAGCAGCATATAGCAATATGAAGGCATTAATCTTCCAACCCCGATGAAGAAAGCTAACTACCCCTTCCCTATCCCCAACCCTTCTATACCGATGCATAACCCTTACCTTCCCTACCCACACCTAACCCAAACCAACACCGACGGCTTTCTTTATCATCTTCAGTGGCGGGCAACCAATTTTCTGTCCCTCCAATAAAATCTTCTTCAGCGTTGGGCACCACATCTTGCATTTTCTCTTCTGGCAGAAGACCACAGTGTAGCAAGGCACCAACACAGAATCAACCTACTTCATCTGTTTCTTCTCTCTCCCACTAGATTATACCACTATCTTAAAAACAGGTTGTTATGACCCAGGCTACCAACTTTCCATTATTAGCAGAGGCATCATTTCTTCCAAAATATTTTCTGATTTCTTTTTTCCCCTTTAAATTAAATTACCCAAAATACTTGAGACTAAGCAGACATTGTAAACAATGCTGATGAATAGGCATTTATACAGGGATAATGCTGATGCATGTCCCAGATTTACAGGGCACTTTTACCAATGCATATGAATAACATTCCGTTGGGGATGGGTTACAATCTGATGTCCCTACCATTATGTAGGTCCAATTAAGGGAAAGGACTATTCATTTTTCAGTGTGTTCAATGGTTGTGGAAGGAAAGCGGGCCCCTGAAGGTAGCCAATACAAACGCAAAAATAACATACAAACTCCATGCAGATAATATCTTGGCGGTGGTTTGAATCTAATACTTTTAGTCCCGGAGTCTAGTAATGCTTGCCTTATGAACCTTACAGGGTTAGTGGTAGATGCACATACAGATGCAGAGGAACCTCGTCATTGGTGAATGTGACTGCACAGAACCATGCAAGTTTTTGTAAACGAGACCCTAATAACTAATAATGAATATATGAATAACTTCATAATTGTAAGGACAGTAGCTGTATCGTGATTTGGCTGCATGTATGTGAGTGTGCAAAGAGTTAATTCGTTTTGCTGTCTGGAATTTAGAAATACTCACACCTCCAATTTAAGTTATACTGTTTAAGTGCTTCTATCTGAGAATCTCTTTACTAAGTCTGTAGACCCACTGTGAGTGTTTTCTGCGCGCTTTTCTGACCATCAGTACTTTCTGAGCATTTTTTAAAACATTTCCATTGACTTTCATTAAAATCACGGTTAAAAATTTGGAAAATCGAGATTGCAGCAATTTTATTGCGATTTTTAAAGCACGTCAATGGGAGGGTTTTTAAAAAAATGCTCAGAAAATGCTGATGGTCAGAAAAGCAATCAGAAAGCACTCACAGCATGTCTACACCCTAAAAGTGCCAATTTCAATTCAATACATCCCATTTGTATTCTCCACTTTAAAAAAAAGACCACCACATTTATAACATCATATTTATGAAAGGCTGATTATAGTTGGTTACTGATGAGAAGCATTTCATTGCCAGTACCGTAATGAACCTAAACCAGTGTCCCACAGTATTGTTCACTTGAATTGAATAACAGATAACCAACTTAGAAGTGTGGTGCAACAAATTATGGAGGAGTAACACACAGCACTCTGTGCAATACTAGATGATGCACATTCTACGGTTGCAGTATAAACATATGAACTCTATGCTCCCAGCACTTAATTTTAGCGCGTTTCTGGTAATGTGGAGATTATCTTTATAAATAGGCCCCTATGACATTGCATTAAAAACAAAACAGAGTGTAACAACCAGTATGACTTTACTGCATAGGTCACATGACATTAACGTTACAGATTGACCAACAAGCTCATTGTGAACCAAAACAAGCTGACACATCATTGCATTCCAGCAATTATGGAGGTGTGTTTAGCTTTCAGGGAACACAAAGGGATGATTTGCATATTCAGCAGTGATGCATCGTGGGAGACATCATATGCTCATTCCATCCTGAAAAATTGCAAATACCTTCTGTTTAAAGAAGACAAACTTCTGTTTAGCATGACATTAACGATGACTCATCACTTGGATGATATTAGCACAGCAGGTTTTCCCACTGGGACCTTCTCATCCCAGTCAGACACTGAGACACAAGACAGCCATGGAAGTTATCTATACTACAGAACAAGCCACTGTAACCATCAGATGTAGTGAAATATGTAAGTGTATTCCTAGACAGACAGGAAATCCCTGAGAACAAACAGTGGAGCCACTATGTAAAGTCTTCATTGTGCTAGCAAATGATGGAATAGTAATGACTTGCCATTTTCCATGTGAGCAGCAGGCACAGAACATTCAGATAGATAGATTCAGCCATAAATTGAATACTTAAAAAGGATGCAAGTTTTCCATCTGTGACTTTACAGATCATTATGCAATTTCTTAAGGTCTTAAAGTTTGTTCTCCAGGGTAATGTTTTACCCACGTAAGCACATGATGAGAAATCTAACCACAAACCAGATTCAATTTATTTTCTTGGGAAATACTTTCAGTAAACCTTAAAAAGCATATCTGAGCTGAAAAAAACCTGACTCAACCGGATAGCATTGCAGACACGTGTATGTTTATTTTATTCAGTTTTTTTCAGCTTGGACATTCTTTTTAATACAGCAAATCTATGACAAACAAAAGATATGGGAATATAAATTCCCCTTAAAAAAATGAGATTTTTATGGGGAACTACCCGGCTGTATGAATCCGCTGTACCCTGCAGTTTAATCTCTGGCAGACAAGCAGGGTCTTCAGCTGTCACTCTGTAATGTCAAACTGTGAGGGAGAGGTCATTTTCAAAAAACAAGATGGCCGTCCCCATGTAACAGAGACAGTTCATTTTGCAGCTCTGTCTAATGACAAGGTGAGGTGGCAATGTGCACTATTCAAATATTATTTAGGTTTGTAGAACTTTGGAGAGATTTGATCAAATGGAGTATATGAGTTCACAATGACTGTTTTGTGGGCAACAGACTAGACTATTTTTACCACCCTCTAAAATTACCATTCTAACCATGAGGCCATTACACTTATACAATGGTAAAGAGTGACTATTAGCCACTGTATAACCACTGACAGACAACTTGCAATTACTTGTAAAACTGCCATATGCAGTCCTTAATGTAATTTTTCACTTTTGTGAAGTCAGTCATAGTTCTCTTGTCCAGTAGCGTGCAGTCAGATAAAATAGTAGGTGATCTAATAAACCAGATACAAAAGAAGAATTTATACTTCCTGAACCTGGCAAAACATAGTCACATGACGGTGCCCCAGATGGGGTCTAGTTTTAGATTGTAATTCAAAAGTCTGTTCTGTCCTAAAACATAGACGTTACCTGTGTGTCTGTTTTCCACTGATTTCCCCGTGTCTTCCAAACCTTTGTACTATATCATCCATTACATAACTATTTAAAATACTCTTTGCCTAATCACCCAATTACGTTCTTCCCCTCTAAATATGATGGCTACAATATTTTCAAGTGCTTATAGATGTGATATTTGGTATTCAGGCGACACAGAATTGCTTGCAAAGGTTTTGAATTAGAAACCCTTTAATCACTGAGAGATCTTTGACTTAAGTAATGTTTTAATTGTGGTGCTGTCATAATACATTATGACTCAGTGATTCCATAGCAAATTAAAAGGTTTTATGTAACTAGCAGTTTGTTCTAAATTACTGCTTATTCTAATTTGTATGGTCCTGTTTTATTCTCTAATCTGCTGTAACTCTGAAAAGGAAGCACCAATCCAGCCAAGAGATACTTGAATATAATGATATGGAGGATCTCTCTCCTAGTTATGTTGTAACTGAAAAAAGGGCACCTAAAAAAAACAACAAATACTGTAATGTGAGTAGTAGTAGTAGTAGTAGTGGCAGCAGCAGTTTTCCTCATGCTTGCCATTTAATTAAATAATGATATACAGTATATACTGTAACTCTAATGCTAATTCAGGGGACAGAATAATGTAGCTTCTAGGGGGCCAATGCTGACAAATATATTAGTAACAGGCCACTTCACTTCACCTCTGCCTATAAGTGCCATCAGCTGCCATCTACTGAGCAGAGTCTACTTCTCTTCATTCCTGCATCCAGGTGCCCTCTGCTGCCATCTACTGAGCAGAGGCCACTTCACTCCTGTCTCTGGGTGCCATCTCATGCCAACTGCTGAGCAGAGGCCACTTCACTCCTCCCTCCAGGTGCCATCTGCTGCTATCTACTGAGCAGAGGCCACTTATCTCCTGCCTCCAGGAGCCATCTACTGAGCAGAAGCCACTTCTCTCCTGCCTCCAGGTGCCATCTACTGAGCAAAGGCTACTTCTCTCCTGCCTCCAGGTGCCATCTACTGAGCAGAGGCAACTTCACTTCTGCATCCAGGTGCCATCTACTGAGCAGAGGCCACTTCTCTCCTGCCTCCAGATGCCATCTACTGAGCAGAGGCCACTTCACTCCTGCCTCCAGGTGCCATCTACTGAGTAGAGGCCACTTCTCTCCTGCCTCCAGGTGCCATCTACTGAGCAGAGGCCACTTCTCTCCTGCCTCCAGGAGCCATCTACTGAGCAGAAGCCACTTCTCTCCTGCCTCCAGGTGCCATCTACTGAGCAAAGGCCTCTTCTCTCCTGCCTCCAGGTGCCATCTACTGAGCAGAGGCAATTTCACTTCTGCATCCAGGTTCCATCTACTGAGCAGAGGCCACTTCTCTCCTGCCTCCAGATGCCATCTACTGAGCAGAGGCCACTTCACTCCTGCCTCCAGGTGCCATCTACTGAGCAGAGGCCACTTCTCTCCTGCCTCCAGGTGCCATCTACTGAGCAGAAGCCACTTCTCTCCTGCCTCCAGGTGCCATCTACTGAGCAAAGGCCACTTCTCTCCTGCCTCCAGGTGTCATCTACTGAGCACAGGCCACTTCTCTCCTGCCTCCAGGTGCCATCTACTGAGCAAAGGCCACTTCTCTCCTGCCTCCAGATGCCACCTACTGAGCAGAGGCAACTTCACTTCTGCATCCAGGTGCCATCTACTGAGCAGAGGCCACTTCTCTCCTGCCTCCAGGTGCCATCTACTGAGCAGAGGCAACTTCACTTCTGCATCAAGGTGCCATCTACTGAGCAAAGCCCACTTCTCTCCGGCCTCCAGGTGCCATCTACTGAGCAGAGGCAACTTCACTTCTGCATCCAGGTTCCATCTACTGAGCAGAGGCCACTTCACTCCTGTCTCCAGGTGCCATCTACTGAACAGAGGCCACTTCTCTCCTGCCTCCAGGTGCCATCTACTGAGCAGAGGCCACTTCTCTCCTGCCTCCAGGTGCCATCTACTGAGCAGAGGCCACTTCTCTCCTGCCTCCAGGTGCCATCTACTGAGCAGAGGCCACTTCACTCATGCCTACAGGAGCCATCTACTGAGCAGAGGCCACTTCACTCCTGCCTCCAGGTGCCATCTACTGAGCAGAGGCCACTTCTCTCATGCCTCCAGGTGCCATCTACTGAGCATAGGCAACTTCACTTCTGCATCCAAGTGCCATCTACTGAGCAGAGGCCACTTCTCTCTTGCCTCCAGGTGCCATCTACTGAGCAGAGGCCACTTCACTCCTGCCTCCAGGTTCCATCTACTGAGCAGAGGCCACTTCTCTCTTGCCTCCAGGTGCCATCTACTGAGCAGAGGCCACTTCACTCCTGCCTCCAGGTGCCATCTACTGAGCAGAGGCCACTTTACTCCTGCCTCCAGGTGCCATCTACTGAGCAGAGGCCACTTCAATCCTGCCTCCAGGAGCCATCTACTGAGCAGAGGCCACTTCTCTCCTGCCTCCAGGTGTCATCTACTAAACAGAGGCCACTTAACTCCTGCCTCCAGGTGCCATCTACTGAGCAGAGGCCACTTCTCCCCTGCCTCCAGGTGCCATCTACTGAGCAGAGGTCACTTCTCTCCTGCCTCCAGGTGCCATCTACTGAGCAGAGGCCACTTCTCTCCTGCATCCAGGTGTCATCTACTAAACAGAGGCCACTTCACTCCTGCCTCCAGGTGCCATCTACTGAGCAGAGGCCACTTCTCTCCTGCCTCCAGGTGCCATCTACTGAGCATAGGCAACTTCACTTCTGCATCCAGGTGCCATCTACTGAGCAGAGGCCACTTCTCTCTTGCCTCCAGGTGCCATCTACTGAGCAGAGGCCAATTCTTTCTTGCCTCCAGGTGCCATCTACTGAGCAGAGGCCACTTCACTCCTGCCTCCAGGTGCCATCTACTGAGCAGAGGCCACTTCAATCCTGCCTCCAGGTGCCATCTACTGAGCAGAGGCCACTTCTCTCCTGCCTCCAGGTGTCATCTACTTAACAGAGGCCACTTCACTCCTGCCTCCAGGTGCCATCTACTGAGCAGAGGCCACTTCTCCCCTGCCTCCAGGTGCCATCTACTGAGCAGAGGCCACTTCTCTCCTGCCTCCAGGTGCCATCTACTGAGCAGAGGCCACTTCTCTCCTGCCTCCAGGTGCCATCTACTGAGCAGAGGCCACTTCACTCCTGCCTCCAGGTGCCATCTACTGAGCAGAGGCAACTTCTCTCCTGCCTCCAGGTGCCATCTACTGAGCAGAGGCCACTTCACTCCTGCCTCCAGGTGCCATCTACTGAGCAGAGGCCACTTCTCTCATGCCTTCAGGAGCCATCTACTGAGCATAAGCAACTTCACTTCTGCATCCAGGTGCCATCTACTGAGCAGAGGCCACTTCTCTCCTGCCTCCAGGTGCCATCTACTGAGCAGAGGCCACTTCTCTCCTGCCTCCAGGTGCCATCTACTGAGCAGAGGCCACTTATCTCCTGCCTCCAGGTGCCGTCTACTGAGCAGAGGCCACTTCACTCCTGCCTCCAGGTGCCATTTACTGAGCAGAGGCCACTTCTCTCCTGCCTCCAGGTGCCATCTACTGAGCAGAGGCCACTTTCTCCTGCCTCCAGGTGCCATCTACTGAGCAGAGGCCACTTCTCTCCTGCCTCCAGGTGCCATCTACTGAGCAGAGGCCACTTCTCTCCTGCCTCCAGGTGCCATCTACTGAGCAGAGGCCACTTCACTCCTGCCTCCAGGTGCCATTTACTGAGCAGAGGCCACTTCTCTCCTGCCTCCAGGTGCCATCTACTGAGCAGAGGCCACTTCTCTCCTGCCTCCAGGTGCCATCTACTGAGCAGAGGCCCCTTCTCTCCTACCTTCAGGAGCCATCTGCTGCCATCTACTGAGCAGAGGCCACTTCACTTCACTTCTGCCTTCAGGTGCCCTCTGCTGCCATCTACTGAGCAGAGGCCACTTCACTCCTGCCTCCAGGAGTCATCTTCTGCCATGTTTTGAGCAGAGGCCACTTCACTCCTGTTTCCAGGAGCCATCTACTGAGCAGAGGCCTCATCTCCCCTGCCTCCAGGTTCCATCTTCTGCCATCTACTAAGCAGAGGCCACTTCACTCCTGTCTCCAGGTGCCATCTGCTGCATGTTTTATGATATCCCTGGTAATGTTTATTTAGTCCTGCATTTATAAATGCTACATTTTTCAATGGTATATAGGCCCTTTTTACATAGTAGTTATTAGTGATAGCTCTAGATTTCTCCCCATCACAGCTTCCCGTTTTGGTACCATCTCATATAGCTTTTGGCCTTATTGTCATGATTTAGGATTGATTTAGTAGACTTTGAAAATTATTCACATAGGCCTAGTGCACACCAGAGCGGTTCTGCTGCGGTTTGCGATCCGCTTGCGGGTGCGGATCCGCTAGGGTAATGTATTTCAATGGGCTGGTGCACACCAGAGCGGGAGGCGTTTTGCAGAAACGCATACTCCCGGGCTGCTGCAGATTTTGGATTGCGGATGCGTTTCTGCCTCAATGTTAAGTATAGGAAAACCGCAAACCGCTCTGAAAAACGGCACTTCAGAGCGGTTTGCCAGGCGCTTTTTGTTACAGTAGCTGTTCAGTAACAGCTTTACTGTAACAATACATGAAATCTACTACACCAAAACCGCTACACAAAACCGCAAAACGCTAGCTGAAACGCTGCAGAAAAATAAGAAAAAGCATTTCAAAATCTGCTAGCATTTTGCGGATCTGCTAGCGGTTTTTGGTGTGCACCAGGCCTAAGGCCTAGTGCACACCGGAGCGTTTCCGCTGCGGTTTGCGATCCGCTTGCGGGTGCGGATCAGCTAGGGTAATGTATTTCAATGGGCTGGTGCACACCAGAGCGGGAGGCGTTTTGCAGAAACGCATACTCCCGGGCTGCTGCAGATTTTGGATTGCGGATGCGTTTCTGCCTCAATGTTAAGTATAGGAAAACCGCAAACCGCTCTGAAAAACGGCACTTCAGAGCGGTTTGCCAGGCGGTTTTTGTTACAGTAGCTGTTCAGTAACAGCTTTATTGTAACAATACATGAAATCTACTACACCAAAACCGCTACACAAAACCGCAAAATGCTAGCTGAAACGCTACAGAAAAATAAGAAAAAGCGTTTCAAAATCTGCTAGCATTTTGCGGATCTGCTAGCGGGTTTTGGTGTGCACCAGGCCTAACTGCCTATAAATGTGTGGAAGCTAAAAGCTGGCATAGACTTATTTACAGGCTGCACAGATGCATGGCATGTGGCTGATGGTAAATGTACGGGAATACATTATACTGTATGGCAGCCATATGCAGTGCACAGGACTCACCTGCTCAATAGCACACAAAGCTGCTGAACTGGTATATTTACAACATGACGGATGTGTGTAAAACTATTTCCAAAGTTTTCAGAGAAATTGTTTATAAACCATTCCTGATTTCCTTTTTTGTTCTTTTGTCTACATTTTCCTTTTTACATTTTAAAGTATTTTAAAACGTCTTTAAATGTATATGCAGTGCATCCCGAATCTTTAAGTGGTGTTAGGGGTCTCCTGTACACCTTCTAGATTATCACCTGAGGCATTCTTTATCGGCTACCCTGGCCAAGTTTAATCCATCATGCATATGTAGCTTTAGATTGACAATTACGTATTTTAAAGACTTTGCATAATTAAATATCTGCTATAATTGCAATGTCCTTGTTGTGGTCTGTCCCAGTACTTCACAGTAACGGTGCTGAGCAGGATGGGGGGGTACATGGAAGCAGCACCTGCTTCCATGTACCGGCCCAGAGCTGTAAGGGGGCGCCAACTACTACTTCACTCCCTCCGATAATGAAGTCCATGCTCCAAATCAAGTGCTTTTTTTAGCTACATTGTTATGGGTGTGAGAGGTACTTATATCTCTAAGAGGTACTTATATCTCAAAGAGGTACTTATATCTCTAATTTACAGTTAAATTGGCTTTGCATTGTGATAAAATATTCCTTAAACCTCATACCTGGACTGAAATGTGAGGATCATCACCTGGTAGCAGCATCTCGGAGCCCTCCTTCCTCCATTCAATAGATGCCATGGGATAGGCAAAGACTTCACAGCCAAATATGGCATCCTTCCCGGTAATGTTCCAGATGTCATAGGGTGGAGTGAGGATCTGAGGTGCTGCAGAAGGATCAAACATATATATACAGTAAGGATCTGGCCAGACACTTTCCTGCACAGTCATTTTAAGCTGTTTGCCCTTTTTTCTTTCTCAGGTAAGTCCTATAAATTAGTTTGGGATACGCTCAGATTTATTGTACCTGGCAGGAAGTTCTATTAAAAAGCAAAATAAGCCTGTCATGTATTTCAGCTTACATCGTTTTCATGTGTCAGGTATACCCAGGGAAATAGTTTGATAGCATCAGAGATGGTCCATGAGAGCCTAATAAGTTCAGCTTGTGTGCAAATGTTATGCAAATTGTATGCAACTGGAAATTAGAATACACTGCCTGCTAAATTGAATTGGATTGGCCCAATTCCAAGATGCATACCATTTGCATTTTTCAGTTTTGACAGTCAGCTGTATCCTCTCACATTCCGGTGGCCCTAGACTCTTTATATTTTATTAGCTGTGGGTATACTGTCACGCCTCCTTTATCAGTCAAAAGGAGGTGCATAAATCTGAGAGGTTGGCTGGGTATCGAGACATGATCAGACTGCTGCCCACGAATGGCAAAAGCTCCACAAACTGGATTTTCAGCTCGACTTTACGGCTCCCGTTTGTCCTGAACTGAAGCTCTCATTGAACAAAATGAGATATTTTATTTTTGAACATTTCCAAGTAGGTCAATTTATATTAGCATTCAGTTTAAACAGAAATGATTTATTTAACGTTTCGCACAGTGCTTTCCAACACCTGATTGAACTCTGCAGGCCCTAAACCATTAGGGATGATGGCACCTAGGTAACTGCGGTAATGTGCAAACTACCCAATGCGGGGAATGTTCCACATTATACCGCAGGCCATGATGGTTTTTCCCTGATGGGACTGTATTGCTGGATCTATTCTGCCTATGTGGTGCCAGTACCTCTCCACATTTGTAAGAGCAGTTTTAAGTAGATTTTGGGTAACATAAAGCTTTTTGTTTTGGCTTCTGTATTTCTTCTACAAAGGATCACTGTCCTGTAATTTCTGTGGGCTCTTTTATTCCAGTTCTGCATTCACTTATTTTATTTAAAGGACAACTGAAGTGAGAGTGATATGGAGGCTGCCATATTTATTTCCTTTTAAAGGGAAACTGAAGATACCTTAAAAACCCTGCAGCTGTCCTGTGCCCGGGCATACCTGAAACAGTCCTCCGGTCCTCTGCCGCGGCTCATATTCTCTTTCGCCGGCCTTTTTCCACTTCGCCAGTGCAGTCCTGGCCACGCGCGTCCTCATTCGCACTCCCATCGCTGGGAGCGTCCTGCGCAGGTAAAAGGGATTTTCTCTTACGCAGGACGCGACCAGGGCTGCACAGGCGCAGTGAACGTTGACTTGTACAGCGAAAGAGAAAGTGAGCCGCGGCGGGGGCCTGGCGGATCGTTCCAGGACAATGCGGGCACAGGGCGGCTGCAGGGGGCTGGCAGAAGCCCCAAGTAAGAGAAATGCTAGCAGTTAGGCGGCTAGGCAACTATTATTGTTTAAAAGGAAATTATTATGCAGCCTCCATATCCCTCTTGCTTCAATTGTCCTTTAACTTTGTTTATTTAATCTTTATATTGTGCTGGCATCTTGTGCAGTGCTTTGCACACTTTGCACAGTATAAGGTTTTGTTACTTAAGTCCACCAGAGGGCCTCACAATCTATTCTGTACTGCAGTCATATGTCCAGCATAGCCCCAGGCCAATTTTTTTTGCCATAAGACCAGAGGAAATTGTAGGACATCCAAGTGGATAGTGTGCTGGCCCAGATTAAAACTGGGGACCATCAGTGCAAGGCATAATTGCTATCCACTATGCCAGTGATCTGCAACTCCAGCTGTTAAGGAAGGAACTACAGTTCCCACAATGCATTTTCCTTTATGAATCATGGCAATGGCAATCAAACTCCAGCAATGCATTGTGGGACTTGTAGTTCCCTAACAGCTGGAGAGCCAAGTTTGCAGATCACTGCACTATGCCATTGTGTTGCCCTATTTATGCCCCCAATCTTAATATATTGGCCCAGTGCAATTAGAAATGGTAAACGACTTGCTGCACACCAGTCTTCTATTGCGCCTCATTGCATGCAGTTTATAGGCTAATTCAATTTTTTAATTAATTTTTACGATGCCTGTGCAAATTCCAGTTAACCTGGTAAACGAATTAACTGAGCATTGGAAAGGCGTTTTCAGGTTAAATGCTAGGCAATTTATATTGCTTTTACTGAGCAGTCTTTTGCACCACACATCACATACCATCTTTGTACTTTACTTTTATTTCTTTAAACATTAACCACCTTGGTGGTATCCTGACCCAGGCTCAGGGTGAAAAAAAAATGGTGTTAGCGATAATCCCGAAGATTGTCAGGTTAGCTGCTGGGAGTTATATGCAGAGCGTGCAGCGGAGCTGAAGTGGTTACTCACCTCCCTTGGGATCCGGATGCTTGCAGCCTTTCTTCTTTGTGTCCTGTGAGACTCTTGATCCCTCGGGTGAGAACGTAGTTTGTCACAGGATGACAGACAGCGATCTCACCATAGGATAAAGCGCCACCCAGAACCCATGAGGAAGAATTGCAGTGCTGGATCCTGGAAAGATGGGTAATGTGCAGGGGCTGCTGCAGATCTCACTGCGGTATTATTTGTTCAGAATTTCAGGGTCTAAAAGCTAATGAAAAAATTGTATTTAGACCCTAAGATTCGGAAAGAATCATACCGCCAAGGAGGTTAATCAAATGTAAAAAAAATAAAAATAACCCAAATTATTTTTTTGTCCTATGTTCTCCATGCAGACTGATATTGCCAGAATGGCGGGCAAAAAAGTGTGGGGCTCTATCACCTGAATAATACCAACTCTTTTGGTCCATAACAATGGAAGGGGCTTTGCTAAGAGGCAAAAATTTGGAAATCCTTTCTCCCTCAGGAAGCCCCATTGAATTAAGTACCCAATATCTATTCCCACAACGATTTAAAGTGTAAAAAGAAGAAAAAAAACTCAGTAAAAATAAAACTCTTTAATTAAAAAAGAACATTTTGTGCGTAAAAAAAAATATATACATTTGCAAGTGTAAATATGAACATGTCCGGCTGCACACACAATACAGCACAGGTAAAAGCAAACTCCCCTCAAGTTACCTGGACACTGATGGTAGCTATACCATTACTAAACTGCATCAACACCATTTAGCAAATGCAGTAGGGAAAATGCTAAATCCTGTGAAGCAAAACAAACCTGTGAAAAGATTTTGTGTTGCCATTTTATGATTGTTCCATGTCTGACTTCATTGTTGTTTTTCTTTCTCTGAAATTGCTGTTTTAGTAAGGGTGGGAAGCGAGAATCAGGATTGAGTCATAAACTGTGCACACCCTTTCCCACCTCGTTAATGGTGATGGTCAATGAGATGCTTAGAATTTGTAACAAACGTTGGAGAGGCAGCCGCGGTGAACAGCGCTACCACCGCAGCTGCCTCCAGCTCCCTGTTTAGCAATGTATCCGTGCCTCAGGCGTCTAGCACGCCGAGGGCAGGTCTGTCAAATCTAGAAAAGATGAAGCGCTCCATGGTGCATTATCAGGGGGAAATTTTTAATCGCAAATTAAAAGTTCTACTTACAGGAGGTAAAATGACAACTCGCTCATCCGCGGTACAGTCCACCGCTACACAGGCATGCAGGTTTGGCAACAACGCGCTGTGGCCAGTAGCGCGTTCTCCGATGTCCGGGGAAGCCGTCCCGCAGTGGGTGTGGGCGTCAGTTGCACATAGGGTTGCTTTGTCGCGTGCGCATGCGCACAGACAGTACCTGTATGCGGGGAGGAGGCGCGTAAGCTGACCGGCCGGTCGGCTGACGTCAGAGGAGACGCTCGCCACTCCTAATTGGTTGATAGGAGGGGGGCGTGCCTGACAGGTCTCCTCTGCTTCAAAAGCCTAGCTGAATCACTCGCAACTTGTCTGCTGTTGCGAATACTCTGTGTTAGCGCTCAGACCCTTAGATAGTTCCGGTGTGCTTTGATCCGGGAGGAAACCGGGGATTTCACACAAGATAGGAATTGTTTGATAGCCTTAAAGATTTACATTACTGTGTTATTATTTGTATATGACTCTGGCTCGTTCTGACTACTCTTCTGCTCAGTGACTTTGTACCTCTGCTCATCTGATCTTTCTGCCGACTCTGCTTGCTTAAACCTTTCTGTCTCTGCCTCCTGATTTTGTACTGCCTCTGTCTGTCTGTTGCTGAACCCGATCTGTCTGACCACTCTACTCTTACCAGAGGGCCCTTGACTCTGGTGAGGGGCACTGTACTGATAGTACCCACCACCTCCTCTGGTGAGGTGCTGCCAAAGCTATTAGTACTACAGTTGCCAAACTCGATCTGTCTTACCACTCTACTCTCACCAGAGGGCCCTTGGCTCTGGTGAGGGACACTGTACTGTTAGTACCCACCAGCTCCTCTGGTGAGGTATTGCCAAAGCTATCAGTACTACTGTTGCACCAATCACTCATTGCTATTTGTTGTCACATCAGCTTCTTATATACCAGTATTATAGGTGATTCTGCAGATCACCATATAATCAGGTATATATCTGCATTATAGGTGATACTGCAGATCACCTAATAATCAGAATTCTGTTCTTTGCTGACACAAATCGTTACAGAATCCCAACTTGCATTCAGACATGCTAATTAATTGCAGTTTGGAATTGGGCCAATCAAATTCAGCAGGAAGTGAGTATCAATACAATTAGTATTAAATATGCATGCTAGTTGCTAGTTAGTCAGTATTTCATTGACAATATCTGCTTACGAAGCTACTCGTATAGGCCATATGTCACCATCTTTATTCCTGTAATGTTACGTTGGTAATCTTAGTGACAGGATTAGTAAATACAACTTTTTTCAGAGTGAGATAAAACTGTAACACTGGGCCAACGATTATGCATGTTGCCCACAGCAACCAGCCATATTTCCTGTTTTATCCACAATGACTGCATAAACAGTAACTAGAACAAACATTTCACAAAGCACAAATATTCTCATGTAACTCACTATATAAATACTAATTAAAGGGACCCTGAGTGCTGAATTAAAACAAACTTTTGGACTGATCTGGGGCTTCCTCCAGCCCCCCATAGCCCGTGAGGTCCTCCGGCATCCTCTTCTCCCCTCTCCTGGTCCCGCTGGCAGCTCCGGTAATCGGCGACTCTCTGAAGCGGGACCAGGAGAGGGGAGCAGCGGATGCTGGAGGACCTTGCGGGCTATGGGGGGCTGGAGGAAGCCCCAGGTAAGTACAAATTTAGTTTTTATCCAGTGCTCAGGCTCCCTTTAACAATAATAATAATACACTGAGGAAGCTAAATACGGGTACATGCAAATAGGGCATCAGGGGGAAAAGGGCGCGTGGTGTAAACGATAAGCAGTAATAGCATTTATAAAAAATATTGTTGTAACGTATGCGGAATCGTTTCCGTGGTCAGCGCACAAGATGCGCACTGACACAACGAAAACCCTCCACACGCGTATAATTAGGTGAACCCAAGCTATGTGCAATGCACCAGCAGAGGACAATTCCCACCGACAGATGGCGCTGTGGAGTGCAGACGAGCACAGCCTCTGCACGGCCACAAATGCCAGATGGGAATTGTACAGATCTAAGACAATGCGGAGCTGAACAGCCCTTAAAGAGAAGAGCATAGAGAAAGACTAAATGTGTGTTCCCCAATCTAGTCGCCACCCAGCGACGGTGAACACACATTCGCAGAAACAAAGTATGAATGCAATCGTAAGAGAGGCGATCGCCAGAAGTGACAAAAGACAGATCAGAACAGAACACGAGAGGAGCAAAGGCACAGCAAACGACAATGAGAAAATAACGAAAACAACAAACGCTAACTAAACACGAACACCGCACTCATTCGCAACAGCGAACGCGTTTACAGCGCGATCTCTGCATGTTAAGCGCAACAGAGACAAGCACGCCTAACTAACCACCGACAGACAAACACGAAACAAAGAACGCGAGCACTTGCTTAACGGTTACCTCACCGAGCCTACAGCAAGCGTTCGTATTAGACAAGACAGACAAACAGAAAACAGGAATACGAGAAGAAAGATCCACAGCTCTTTCCGTCAGAGCGAGTGCGATCCGAGTTCAGGAACAAGAAAGCAGATCAGAAGGAGCCACAGCCGCTACCGCTAGAGGCTAGTGCGATCCAAGCACGACAGACAGATGAGATAGAAGGGAGCAACCGCTGCTCCAGCTATACTTCAAGAACAAAGATCAGAAGGATCCACAGCCGCTACCGCTAGAGGCTAGTGCGATCCAAACATCATAGTTATTCGTGGTACAGGGCAGGCTCAAAGAAACCTTCTCTAGACACAGCAAAGATGCTTCAGTATCAGATTCGCAAACCCAAGGTGCTGTCTCACTCTTAGACTCGGCTAACTAATCCGAGGAGTCAGAACGCAAAATTTGTGAATCCAAGATCGCAATCGATTGCGAAACTGGACATTTCGAAGACAGGGATTCTGAGCTCTCCAGGCTGGATTGCTGAATCTCAGAAATGCCAGCTGACAATGTGCTTTTACAAACATCAACTGAGTGAAGTACACGTTCATTCAGAATCATTTTCCACACACAAATCAGCGGGCTCACAAAGTCAAATTCACACACCTTTTCTTTTCTTTAGGCGGAAGCAGAACTTATGCATGCTCTCAAGACAGACTCACTTCTGGCAATGTAGTACTCACAAAACGACTTTGAATCGTTCTCCAATTCGTACACCAACGCTTCGAGCTGCTTTTTCTGGAACGGGGGCTCCCATTCACACCTGACTAGGTCTGAGCATTCATACTGAACTATATTAGAAGAAGAAGTTGTGACAACAACATGAGAAACTTTATTAATCATATTAACCTTACTCTTGAAACTGCGTAGTTTGGGAATTTTCCCCATAGCAAGATCATAGATGGAGGATCTTAAAGTAGTACTGGGAGAAGAAGATCTGTTTTTACATGACAAGGGATTCCACATATCATTGACAAAACTGACACACTCACGCCGATCACAATCGGCAGAAACATCTGAGAAACAGGCATCAGATCGCACAGATTCAACCTCCAAACAAACAGAAGAAACTCCATCAGTATTCACACAGTATTCCATCAGGTGTCCACAAACGAGGCACACCCATTCATCTCAGGTCGCACAGTGCTTAAACTCACTTGCTTTACCCCAGGAAGACAGGAATAATCATGTGACAATGGTGTCTCTTTATTAGAAGTAATTGGTTGGTGTGTGTGCAATTCATCCAAAATAGTCTGCCACACACAAATCACTAGATCCACAAAACACTCGTCACACTCATCAGAATCAATCAAATCGTTCATAGAATCGAGACAATCATTCAGAACATCTTCGCTTTTTGCGATGTAAAAATCGCAAAAAGCCTTCCAATCAAAGTCAAATTCTTCCATCAAAGCCCCAATTTCCCATGAGGCAAATGGCGGTTCAAACAACCCTGTATCTAGGTAATCTCCATATGGGTTGGACCCAGGATCTTGCAGAACACAGACTTTTTAACTGCTTTAATATAATGTAAGATGCTACCTATAATAGGATCCACATATGCTTTTGTTTTAGGCAATGACATCTGAAGCAAATCGAACGTTCCCTCTACCCTGGGAATTTCGGTTTGGCTGGTCATTCTGTAACGTATGCGGAATCGTTTCCGTGGTCAGCGCACAAGATGCGCACTGACACAACGAAAACCCTCCACACGCGTATAATTAGGTGAACCCAGGCTAGGTGCAATGCACCAGCATAGGGCAATTCCCACCGACAGATGGCGCTGTGGAGTGCAGACGAGCACAGCCTCTGCACGGCCACAAATGCCAGATGGGAATTGTACAGATCTAAGACAATGCGGGGCTGAACAGCCCTTAAAGAGAACCAGAGATGAAGCACCCTCATGTATTTTATTACATTTATCAGTGGGAACATGACAGTAAACACCTATCATGCTTTTAGTTTCATTGTTATCTGCTTAATTAGTCTATTAGCAACTGTGATAAGAATCCACCGACAATTCAGTCGAGGTTTGACCTGGAATCATTATAGCTGAGTCACTCTTCTGTGAAGTCCTTTCAAGCCCAAGCCTTCCCCCTCCTGGCTTAGATCTTCTGCTTTGCATACTGAGAGCTGTGATGACATGGGAGGGGGCTGCTCCTGAGAGAGAAGCTCTGTGGCTGTAATATGATCCCTGTGTGCTCTGTGTGCACTAGATTCTCATAGGAATGAAAATGCAGTTATTATCAGTGACACTTCCTACAGGCAGATCATACCAATATGAAAGCACATAGATGAAAGGCTGCATTTAGCCTAGATAGCAGCCTAGTCTCATATAGCCTAGACAGCACATCCAGAACACCTCATAACCTGGAAGCAGAAGTGATATGAGCCGGCGGCCATATTTGATGTTTCCTGGAGCAATAATGGATAAAAAACACTAAAAAAGGCACACCAGAGCGGCAAAATTATCAGGTAGAGCATTTATTCTTTACAAGCTATCAACTGATATGTTTATTTTGTGTGAAACGTTCATCTCTGGTTCCCTTTAAAGAGAAGAGCATAAAGAAAGACTAAATGTGTGTTCCCCAATCTAGTCGCCACCCAGCGACGGTGAACACACATTCGCAGAAACAAAGTATGAACGCGATCGCGAGAGAGGCGATCGCCAGAAGTGACACAAGACAGATCAGAACAGAACACAAGAGGAGCAAAGGCACAGCAAACGACAATGAGAAAATAACGAAAATAACAAACGCTAACTAAACGCGAACACCGCACTCATTCGCAACAGCGAACGCGTTTACAGCGCGGTCTCTGCACGTTAAGCGCAACAGAGACAAGCACGCCTAACTAACCACCGACAGACAAACACGAAACAAAGAACGCGAGCGCTTGCTTAACGGTTACCTCACCGAGCCTACAGCAAGCGTTCGTATCAGACAAGACAGACAAACAGAAAACAGGAATACGAGAAGAAAGATCCACTGCTCTTTCCGTCAGAGCGAGTGTGATCCGAGTTCAGGAACAAGAAAGCAGATCAGAAGGATCCACAGCCGCTACCGCTAGAGGCTAGTGCGATCCAAACACGACAGACACATGAGGTAGCCGGTAGCAACCGCTGCTCCAGCTTACACTCCAAGAACAAAGATCAGAAGGATCCACAGCCGCTACCGCTAGAGGCTAGTGCGATCCAAACAAGACAGATTAACAGAAGGGGCTACCAGTAGCGACCGCTGCTCTGGTTAGCACCCCAGACAGACAGAACGATTTCCTGACAACCACCGTTGGTGACAGGACAATCACAACAGAGAGGCAATACAGACAAAACAGAAAGCAAGCTAACTGCACTAGGGAAGCTGCCTAGTGCAGTCCCAAGAATTACTCTACGATAACTTTGACATGAAATAACATGGCTGACACTCTAGGAGTGTTTCAACAAACCCTGAAGGAATGACCAGCAAAGGACTCTGGGAAACATAGCTCTTTATACTGCCAGCCTACAAAGGAATTAGCTGGGCGATTTGCATAACCAATGTATGCAAATTCCTCAGCAGCAGAGCAGATCAGAAACTTGCAAAGGAAAGACAGGTCTCTCTTCCAGAGACCTGCAGCCCACAGACTAGAGGAATGGTCAAACAGCTGTCTGCCTGTGCAGCCAGCTGAGCGGATCATTACAATTGTGTTGTATTTTGTTTACAATAATGTTTTACAAATTGAAAACTTTTTATAATGTCTATGAAATCGCAAACTGTGTATACGATAATCTTCCCTGTTTTGAAAGTGAGACTTATAATTACGTTTGTTAAAAAACGATAATATATGTATAATCGTTATAATTGTATAATATTGTGTATAACAATTCATTTATTGTTTCTTCATGTCATAAAATATGAAAATATTGTTTATAACAATGAAAAAAATGTATAAGTACATTCGTAATAACTGTAGTAAAACATTAGTAAATATTACTAACATTTTACTACAACTAAACCGAACCCTACTCTCTCACAGAACCCTCCCTCTACCTTTCCCTACCCCTAAGACCCCCCTGGTGGTGCCTACCCCTAAGATCCCCCTGGTGCTGCCTAACCCTAAGACCCCCCTGGTGGTGCCTAACCCTAAGACCCCCCTGGTGGTGCCTAACCCTAAGACCCCCCTGGTGGTGCCTAATCCTAAGACCCCCCTGGTGGTGCCTAACCCTAAGACCCCCCCTGGTGGTGCCTAACCCTAAGACCCCCCCTGGTGGTGCCTAACCCTAAGACCCCCCTGGTGGTGCCTAACCCTAAATCTCCCCTGGTGGTGCCTAACCCTAAGACTCCCCTGGTGGTGCGTAACCCAAAGACCCCCCTGGTGGTGCCTAACCCTAAGACCTCCCTTAGTGATCGCTTTATTTTGTGTAGAATAATGTTTTACAAATAGTGACTGTAAAAAATATATTACAATTTACTTACTGATCGCTTTATTATGTGAATAATAATGTTTTACAAACAGTAAGTGATGAAATTTTAAACAACATTTTAGTTAAATACGATAGATATGTTTAGTATCTTTGTAAACGAGATTTGTCACGGCCGCATTTTGTAAACTTAAATCACCACAAGCGCAGTTTTACAATGTTATTAATCTCTGGGCGTCATTTGTAAAGCGTTAATAATCTCCGGGCGCCCTTTTTTCCTGTTTGCCGCCCGTCAAACAATATTTATTATGGGAGTGAATGGCGGCACCCTTTTTGTCCACTTGCCTCATGCGTCCAAATTTCCTGCTTCCGCTAAATACAGGGGACCGCCTTCATGCGATCATGTACACCAGTCAGAGATATAAAACATTTTTGAGAAAACCTATAGGCAAGAAAAACAAACCACACGGTACTTATCCCTCATTTCTTTAAGTGCATTTTACTTATCAAGCTGTAAAGCACACATGGAGTTAGAGAGATATGGAGGCTGCCATATTTATTTCCTATTAAACATTACTGTTTGCCTGGCATCCTGCTGCATTTTCCTGCATCAATAGTGTCTGTATCACACACCTGAAACAAGCATGCAGTAAAAAAATCGCCCCGCCCCCCCCCTGCGGGTGGGGGGGCACTGAGCTGGAGGGGTAGCAGGCAGGAAGGGGGTACTGGGCCTAGAGGTGGGGAGGGGGGTCGGACCTCTCCTCCCTCGCCTGGGTCCCCGATCTGCGCTCCCCTCCAGCTGTAAATAGTTAAGGACCAGCGGCAGCGTATAGATTAAGAGGCAACGGGCGGGGATCACTCACCTTTTCCGCGTTCCAGCGAGCGATCCACTGACGTCACTTCCTGCACCGCCGCCCAGTGAGGGGAGCGCAGATCGGAGGACCCAGGCGAGGGAGGGGGGGTCCGACCCCCCTCCCCACCATCTTACCCCACCTTCTTACCATTTCCCCCTCCCCACCGCTAGGCCCAATACCCCCTTTCTGCCCGCTACTCCTCCAGCTCGGCGGGCGGCCCCCCACCCACGGACAGGCAGGTGCCGCCCCCCCAGATGTGCCGCCTGAGGCAAATGTTTCACCCCGCCTCATGAGCGAGCCGGCTCTGCCTTTAACTGCAATAGTTGCAAAAATACACTCCGTGTATTTTGATATTTCTTATATTCATTTTTGAGGAGCTTTAGTCCTTCTCTTTACAAAACTGCTTTATTTCATACATTCTGGTAGTAGTTTTTTTTTTTTTTTTGTGCATGAACTTCCCACCTGAGATACTGCCACATTGCCTTTGCTGGGTTCAAGTTATTTTGCCTCTTAAAGGGGTTCTTTCGCAAAAAAAAAGTAGGCAGTTAAAAAATGTGACAAATGACAAGTTTTGGGCCAGTCCATCTTTTTAAGGGCTCTTTCACATTAGGGCAGATTTTCTGCGTTTCAACGCAAAGGATAAAGTTTGCGTTACCCAAGGTGAAATGAAAGTCCATAGACTTTCATTTTAGCTTTCACATATAACACAGCCTTTTTGTGCGTTGCGTTACACTGCACCCAGGCGCAGTTTTTCGGCCAACGCTAGCTTTATGCGTTACAATGTTAGTCAATGTAAAACGCACACTATGCGCGTTTTTAATCCGTTAACGCAGGCAATCAGTCCCAGAATGCAACAGAGGAACAATGTAGAAAGTTGAAAACTAAAAGAAAAAAAAATTACCTGCGTTTTCCTATGTCCTGTAACGCATTGAAAACGGATTAAAAACGCACACTCACTGCAGTGCAACGCATATCAAAACGCATTAAAACGCATACTACAAAACGTATGCTTTGAGCGTTCTCCAACGCAAGCTCTGATGTGAAAGAGCCCTAAGGGGGATTCTCAGGGCTTTCTTTGTTTTCAACAGCATTTCCTGAACAACAGTTGCAAAATCTAACTGACATAATAGTGTGCAAGTGATTAGGGAGGCCGGCTGGTATCTTGCTATTTTGGCAGTTAAACTGCTGTTCAGGAAATGCTGTTGAAAACAAAGAAAGCCCTAATAATCCCCTTTAAAAAGATGGACTGGCCCAAAACCTGTCATCTGTCACATTTTTTAACTGCCTAGTTTTTTCGCAAAAGAACTCCTTTAAACCATTTGGAATTGCTTTTTGTTTTGGATAACTTCCTGCACAGTGTGGCACTGCATCAAGCATTATAACTCGTGCAGTCCTAACGATGCTTGAAATCAGTCAAAACCGAGTTTGCTGTGCAGGGTAGGAATCAATCACTTTCTGATCCAATGCCTATGGATATGAATTGATCGGCTTGGCATATTGGGCCTTAAACGCATAAACCACCTGCCTATGGCTAACACTTATTGTCAAGCACATACTGCCCCTTTCATCCTCATAGATATTCAGTTGTAAAGTGTCAGTGAAACACTAACGGCCTATTCACACTAGCAGTCGCAAAATGCTAGCGCTTTGCACTGGTGATTTTACCGTGATTATCGTGGTAAAATCACTGTACACTTTTATGATTTTTCAACAATCGAATCGCAATTAGCGCTTTTTAAGCATATTTTTGAGATCGCTCCAGAATCGCGGTAAAATGCTGCATGTGCCGCATTTGCAATTGCCGCTAATCACAAATCACCCACGATCGGCAGCAATCGCAGCAGTAAGATCACTGTCATTCAGTTAGTATTGCTCTAGCGCTTTGGCGAATAGCGGGAATCGCCTGCTAATTACCCTTGTGTGAATGGGCCCTAAAAGCCTGAGCACAATTGTCTGCTTCTGTGCATTTTTCAGCAACACACTGATGTTACAGACTGATGTGCGTTGCTTAAAAATGCAAAGAAGCGCACAAGTGAGCTCAGACCTAACAGTGTGCCCAATAAATGTTTATAAACCTCATCATGACTTTTTGTTTTTTGCATTCACTGCAAACCTGACAGTTTGTATTCTTATGATTTCTTTTTATAACTGGGCCCCTTAGTTTTGAAGTCCCTGTTAGTAATAAAGCTATCTTCAAATCACAGTTCCATTGTCTCCTCCTGGTCTGGTTGTCCAGACACCACATATCCAGAGATCCCGTAGAGCCTTTAGTGAGGTGCTACATACAATCTTTAGGGATAGATGAGAACGCTGGTGTCACTCATGACAGTTTAATTTTTCTTTCTAAATAAATTTAAAGCGTAATATCAGGGGTCGAATGGAAAATGTTGCAACCGGGTACATCGTATACATTCCACCGGGGCTCAGAAAGCATTGTATTGTATCTGTGTCTCTGCTAATGATTTACACATTGAAAAGTGCAGGTCATACGGATATACATGGCTGCTTGCTAGCTACAGCTGAATCCAGGCCTCCCTGAGGTTAGTAAAAGTGAATGTACAGTCTAGTGGAAGTGCTGGGAATTCACAATTCTACATCTGTGAGTCATTATCATCATGGAGAAATAAGAGGTTTTTTTATATTTTACAGACACCAGGAATTGCATACTTAAAGCAGAAAATGCCATTTCCCCCATTATGTGAAAAATGTGCCATACAGTCTTTGTATATATTATACATGCTATAGAAATATAAAGCACATTGAGTGACAAGCAGCTTCTGTTTTCTAATTCCACACTCTGTGTAATTTCTTTAATCCTACAGAGGCGAAATGAACAAAGCGCTGGCTTGTGTGATCTGGTGCTGATTATCTGTTAGCAGAAGACCGATGGGTGTAAAAACACATATAGGCCGCAATAAATTAATCGAGAGGTTTTCTTTTGGTCGGCAGTTAGTAAAAATGGTTCATAAAAGAATGTTTTCCTCTTGAGAACAATCCACACAGAGGCTGTTGCCACGTTTTAAAGCAACCCTAAATATAAAGCACACGTTTGCTTCAAAGGAGCTTTTTTAACATGAACCTCAGACATCTAATGCAGAGGAATGTGGATACTGTTTTATATTCCCACTCTGACTGCCTCCTCACACTCCGCTTTCACTATTCCAACTTTTATAGAGCTTAGGCCTTAAGGCTAAGATATGTCATTAATTGCCTGCTGTGACGTCTCACACTTTACAGCCATATCGCATCCCAAGGTATGGTTTTGTAATTACTATAAAACCTGGCAGAGGCAGGCAGACAGGCCTTGGATTGATGAAGGGCATACATGTGAATCAGCCGGCAGGAGATTTGGGTGCAGGGTAAAGCAGATAAATGGCTCACCTTGCTCCTGCACAAGTCCCGGCGGCGTTAATTACTTTTCCCCCTCCAAGCCACTGTGGATAGTGGGAAACATGTAATTCGGCTTCCAGCTATTGCTGGTGGCCGAATTACAGTGTTTTTATTGTAATTACTCACTGTTTAATTCCTATTACAGCCTATAGTGGCGCCAGCTGCACCCAAATCTCTTGTGCTGTTTTTATAGTGCTCGGGATGAAGGGGCTTACACGAAGACAATGATAAAATGATGGAGATACTCTACCCCTCACGCTCATACAAGTCTTGCCAGTATAATACTTTCTCTGCATTGCCCAGCAAGTGAATCCTTAACCTCCTGAGCGATAATCCCGAGCTGAGCTCGGGGTATGTCGCGCAGGAGGATTTCTCAGGCCCCGCTGGGCCGATTTGCATAATTTTTTTTTTGTTACACGCAGCTAGCACTTTGCTAGCTGCGTGTAACTTCCGATCGCCGCCGCTCGCCGCCGATCCGCCGCTACCCGCCGTTCCGCGCAGCCCCCCCCCCTCCCCAACCCCTTGCGCAGCCTGGCCAATCAGTGCCAGGCAGCGCTGAGGGGTGGATCGGAACTCCCTATGACGTCACGACGTCCATGACGTCGGTGACGTCATCCCGCCCCGTCGCCATGGCGACCAGGGAAGCCCAGCAGGAAATCCCGTTCTGAACGGGATTTCCTGCTTACTCTGATCGCCGAAGGCGATCGGAGTGGGTGGGGGGATGCCGCTGCGCTGCGGCTATCATGTAGCGAGCCCTGGGCTCGCTACATGATTTAAAAAATAAAAAAAATTAAAAAATAGTGCTGCGCCACCTCTTGGGCGATATAATTGTATCGCCCAGAGGGTTAATGCCTCCCCCCCCCCCTCAATTCCAGTTCCCTTCATATTGCAGAGTGGCCCACTCTTTTACTTACTTCCAGCACTCTCTACACTTGTGTTGTGTGGCACAGTGTGCAGTGGCATACCTCAGCTTCACATTCATGACATGCATTGGAAGCTGTAGGAGCAAGTGGTATGTTGCTGCACATGGTGTGGCTGCGGGGAGAAGAGAGCAGTGCCCAGCTTTGCTAATCAAGAAAATTATTCAGATAAAAACTGCATGCCTACACAGAAGTAGAAAAACATAAAAATGAGATTTAGTACGTTTTAGTGTCCCTAGTCTGTCAGTTACATGCATATGTCAAAAAGGGCGGAGTGACCTAGTCTGACCTGGCAAGGCTGGCAAGTAAAATCAATCCTTCTAACCCCATCTATGGAAGTTGATGTGGAAGTAGGGGCGTCACTAGACTTAATAGGGCCCCCCTGCAAAAATGATAGCATGAGGCCTTGGGCTCCGAACCCTATGCCGGAGAATGGCAGCAGTGAGTGTTCTGCTGTGAAGCAGCGACTGGAAGCAGAAAATAATTACACACACTCCTGCACACAGTTTTTGTGAGTGAATGGGGAGGTTTTTTTTTTTGCTAATTAGCTGCACTTGCAGTTGGGGAGAGGGAGGAGGAGGGGCCCAAAGCCTCTGGGCCCCCCTGCAATGGCAAGGGTTGCAGGGGTGATTATTACACGCATGGAAGTAAGCATAATAGGGCAGGATTTCTGGTGTTTAGACCTTTGACAGATAAGGTTATAATCAGGCTGAAGCTATATTTTTCCATGACAGCTGCACCATGGAGGACAAGAACACACTGCCCCATTCAGCATGCAAATATGGTGAAGTGCAGCCACAGGAGGGCCAAGGGCTGTGAAGGGCCCCACCTTTTTACACTCCTCCCAGTATAGGGGCTGCCCCCCCCCCCCAGCAGATATTGTTGTGGCCACAGTTGCTGGGGGGGGGGGGGGAGTCATGGTGGCCATACAAGTTATGTGATTCCTGGCAGATGGATCTTCTGGTCATGGGGATCACATAGGCAAACGCACGTGGGGACTACAGCTGCCCAGAATCCCCCCTCAGATCAGGGCCGGTGTAGTGTCTGGGAACAGGCACAAGTTGAGTCACTCAAATGTCTGCAGGCATCCTGCAGCTCACAGCACTGCCCCTTTTTCAGTGAAAAATGGCGCCGTTAAATAATGGCGCACGCTTCCGCCCGATATTTGTTTAAAACTATATTTATAGTTTTAAAGGTTTAAATAGCGGAGACCTTGTGAACATTATTTATCGTTTTAAATCCTGCTTTTTTTGTCCTGCCTGAACGTTATTTTTCGTTTTAAGCCCTGCTTTGCTGCCGTTTGAAAATATGTCTGCTCGACGACTTTAATGTTTAATAGCAAAGCCACCTTGAAAGCTAGAAACATCAAATTTGCAGGTTATGTTAAGAAGAACAGTGGGAACAATGGGGAAACATTTTTCGAAAAGACCTTATACTTTATGAGAAAATCGATTTTAAAGTTTCAAAGGAAAAAAAGTTACATTTAAATGCAGTAAATGACAGTTCTTAGTGAAACAATTCCCGCCGACTTTAGCAGTTAATAGCAAAGGCCCCTTAATTCCTAGCAACACCAAATGTGCAGGATATGTTAAAAAGATAGCGGGAAACAATGTTTTTTTAACATTTAAAAATGACGTGGGGTCCCCCCTACAGAGCCTCTTTAACCCCTTGTCCCCCATGCAAATAAACATTTTGCTGGAGGGCCCCATGATTTGTAGCTACACCCCTTGTGAATGCTCAATAAGTAGCAGGACAGTGACAGATGAATAACTGTACTTGCATTTGTCAGTGCAATCATCCATCAAATGCAGTTTACAAATACACTTACTGATCTGCCATAAAGTTTGTGTAGTGCATAATTAATTGGGGGCAGCTTTTTGTCTGTGCAATTTTCCCTCATCAAACCAAGGCTTGAATTGCTTTTGCATTATGGTTGTCTTGAATTTTTCGAAGCAGAATAAACAGGCTTTGTCCTTCAGTATGAGATGTAATGTGTTCTTTGAGGAAATCAAACATGAAAGCAACACTGATCGATTACCATCTGCTCATGGCTTCACCATCAGTATTTCTGAGCAAACTGAGAAGAGTAATCCAGGCCATTGAGTTAGATGTTTTCTATCCCAGGTAAACAAGTCATGATACTGTTTACTATACCTGATTCACAAGGCCCCTCGTGGGCAACGGTCAGCTTTTTCTGTGGCTGTGCATTGGCCATCTCATTGAATTTGCACAGCTGAGGATAGGTCTTGCCATCAGATCCACACACAGCTGTGTTGGATAAACAGACACACTGAGGTTCCGGCACCTCTCCGTGCCTCAGATCTCCCATGTCCAGCTGGCATTCTAAGTTATCTCCACATTTCCCATAGAAGTGGTTTGTGTTATCCAAATCACATATTTGCCCTTCCAAGTTGGCGCATTCCATACAACAATCGCAGGTGTCCCGCACCACCCCAGCAAGACATCCTCGCGGTGGAGGACACTCTTCTGGCTTACAGTCTGAGCAGCTTTCCCCTTCCTCCAGCAGTCTCTGCCAGCCACGTTGTAGGTAATCCGGGGCTCTGGGAAGCGCTAATCCAGGGAGCAGATGTAGGCAACTCAAATACAACAAAAGAAACAGTTCAGGACAGATCCATGTAGCATATTTGAACATTTTCACAAGGTTTTCTGGTCTCTGCAGCTAATCTCCATCACTTGCAGGACCGTCAACAAAGTCTCAGCATTTTCTTTCATTAGAGAATTATATTTCTGACTGAGTGGTCCTGTAAAATGATCCTGTAAAAAAGGAAAAAAAAAGAGCTGTGTTTATTTGATTTCCTGTTACAAGGACAGTCTTTATACATCTTTTCATCTAAATTCAGTTCTACAGATGTTCCCTCTGCCAGATGATAGGAGACAGCAAAACAGTTGTCTAGGAAATTTCTTCTGCAGACAGTATGCAGAGACAGTTACAGAGGATGAGATAATCAAAAGCATAACATATGGCATGTAGCCAACGTTATAATAATATGCAATTAAAATGTACCTGTCTGCTATAAAGACAATAGAAGCTGGCTTTCTGTGGGCCAAGATAATTCAAAGTCAACACAGTCTTGTTAGTTCCTAATCAACTGATAGGAGTCATTCTGTAAGTACTGTAGCACTTAGTGCAGTGTTTCTTAACATTATTTGGGTATACAACCCTTTTGAATGTCTATGCTCTCCAAGTACCCCTTGATATAGTAGAGATGATCTCAAGTACCCCTTGACATAGATATATTTAATAGTAGTACACAGTAATAGTCTCTAAACAGCTTCCAAGCATTTATGATTGCTTTTAAATAGATAAAATATATATTTGGTGTTGTTTACATAGGATTATAATTTTCTAAAACTCTAAATTTGTTTTACATAATAAACTACATCAGGCCCTTGTACACCCTGGACCCATAAGATGTTCCCCCTGGGATACACATACCACTGGTTAAGAAGCTAGGACTTAGAGGACCATTTGAGTATGGACATCAGCTATACTTTAACGCAGGGTTATTTCTATGTTTTTTTTATTTTATGGGCTTACATAGTGTCATCAGTTTGCTACATTTTACCAACAACCATCAACCTATTCACATAAGTCCATCCTTGTGAAAGAAGCTATAGTTAACAACCTAACGGATACACAAAAACCAAAGCCAGTCATAAATTGGGCATGAACATAGTGACATTAAACAACCACCAGTGGCTGGGGTTTTTTTAGGGATGGGAAGGGGGCAGCTGCATGGTGCTAAGTGGTTGACTGCTTTTCTTTACAGCACTAGATATCCGGCTTGAATCTGGGGTATACACTATCTACAGTTTGTATGTTCTTTGTGTCTTTTAATGGGTCTCCTTTGGCCCCGTCCATTTCCTCTCATATCTGGAAACCATGCTGGTTGGTTCCTCCCACAAAGGCTTTAGTTCTAGTCTGTGGTTAGGAAATTGAATAGTGAACGCCTCTGTTACAGTTAGGTTCAGTGGAAAATGACAGAGCTAAGTAAATACATAAAGATTATGATTCAATAGAATGGATATGGATAGTGGGTATTAAGCCAGGTGTGCATATCGTAATGGACAAGATGGGGTAGATACCATCAGCTATGGCCTGAGGGCAGGAAAACCTATTAGCGATTAGCTGAATAAATCTCATCCACCTGATCAGATTTCCCTGGATAACTAAAGACAAGCGTATGTGAATGACATTGCTTTGTACTCTACTGTAACAACTTCTGTTTGGTTTACTGAATCTGTGCACAGATGACCAATTGTTTAACCATTTACTTACTGCACCTGTTCATCTAAGCAAATGTTTTAATAAAAGCATCTGTAAAATGGATGGAATAAATTAACAGTGACAAAACTGTCAAGAACTGGGTCATGGTAATATCGCAAAATCGCATGGTCCTGTTATTGTTCCTGCTAAACTGCTTGCATGGTTACGGGCTCCGGGCTCCAGCCATGGACTTACTACTAAATCTTTTCCACTGAGATGGGGGGTTTAAGCACAAAGGACCAAAACATGGGATGCTGGCTTCACAAGCACTAAGGTGAACTGGGAGGAGTTTTAAAGGACTGGATTTTGTTAAGAAGAAGCCAATGCTTTCACTGAGCAGCCTGAATCATCTATGTTCCTGTTTGCTCTTCTTGCTGTGTCTAGGTTTTTGTATACAAACTGGTGAAATGTTAACTTTTAGCTAAATTATTGTAAATTTCCTTCTGCTTGAAGACGGCAAATTTCACCAAGCATTACTTATTAGTAGGAGGGCTTTTCGGTCTCTTTTATCACCCTATACATTCTTAGTGGTTAGTCCATATGCAAACTGGAGACCTACTAACCACAGCGTTGCAGCTAATGACAAGTTAAAGTAAACCAGGTATCTTAGAAATAGATGTCCTTGTGTGATTCTGACTGTAATGCAGGTACCAATGTAGTATGATCTAATATACTGCACAAATACCATCTCACCTTGGCAAAGCCATGCTTGGTCTTACCCTTTCAATCTTTACTACGGATGCATCTCCGTGATGAACAGTATCACTGGCCAATATTGAAGCTCACAAAGTCAGTGGGTGAGACCTTGAGAACATTTGGTATTTGTATAGTAGGACACCTTGAGTTTCAGGGCTCTGGCCAGACATAAGAGGTGCTTTTAACATCTCATCACATGATGAATATACCTGTGCATGGTAAGAATATCCGTCAGTGGGATTTAGCAATGACATTCTGAGTCATTATTGAACTCTAGTATTTGCGAACTTCTGGCTTTTGTCATGGCTTTTAGCATTTTCATTAGATATTCCTGTGTGTACTAGTGTTAATGGTAGCCACCAGTCTAAAGAAAACATGGCTTGATAGATGCCAACATGCTTCTCTATATTTAGTATTTGACCATTGGTACAGTTATGCAGGAAATGTGTTGCATTTATGTGACTGTAGAGATGCCTTGCATAGTCTAGAGGTTCTTATTGGGTTTTTCTCATGCTGGAATCTTAAAATGGAATTCCTCTGCATTGCTTCTGCTGACATTTGTTCTCTATTAACAACTGAAGGATTTCAAGCACGGGAATATATTTGCTGTGTGACACTCATTGTTTTCAATTATTGATTGACTCTATGGTATTGAAGGCGACACTTAAGATCATTTCATTCACTGTACAATTCTGTATTATGTATATACATGGGATAGTCCTCAAGGTATCCCTACGTTTCCCTATGACATCTAACCAAACCCCATGGGCATCTCATGACCTGGGGTAACTGGTGATCATACAAGATTGAATCCTGAAAATTGATCCTACACAACTGTCCAGAACTCAAGATTATCTTTTTCTAGGTGAAAATGGTTTTCAAAACCTGCATTATATCTGACCATAGTGAAAATTGCTGAAAGTTTACGCTGTGTACTCTGCCTCAGAAGAATCTAGGATAACCTCGGTGAAATGGTCACATGGTCACCACAGGCGCCCACTGCCGCATCTCCCACTCCAGCACATCGGAACTGATGAGTACAATCCTTGCACTTGCACAGCGTTGCTCTTTGCATTGAACTATGCTCATGTTTGCATTTGCACTGATACTTGAATAAACCTCAGTGCCAGACTTCCTGCTCTTTGCTGTCTTCATGAGATCATCATTGACCCTACACAACTGTCCAGAACTGAAGATCATCTGCTTCTAGGTGGAAAGGGTTTGCAACTTTGTCCTGCATCATATCTGACCATAGTGAAAATTGCTGAAAGATTGCTGAATGAGCCATTGTGGGATTATAGTTGTTTTTATTCATCTGCGGTACATTTTTTTCATCCTTGAAAAATGCCATGTGGATACTACCTTTGTACATCAGCTGTATGTTTATTATAAACTGGCATACAGTAGTTGTAGCTATCGGTGTCAGACATGGAAGAACTCTGCATGCCTGACTAGTCATCAGGATCACTTTATATTATTCTAGATGTAAAGTACAGGAGCACAATAAGCTGTTTTGGGAATTTAATGTAAACTGAGGACTAAGGTCAGGTGAGGCAAAGTGACTTCTCTGTTGTGTGCTTTTTAACCTGTCATTGAAGAGATTAATTAGAAAGGCTGGAATAAATCCAAGTGGGACATTACTAAATGGAAAATCACATTTCCATGCTTATGTTGACGATACAAGACCTGCTAAGCAGGCACACTGAAGCTTTGGTCAACAGGAGGATGCTTCCCATCAAGCTTCAAGCTGGGTTATGCATTAATGTTAGAAAAATGAAACACAGGGTAACACAGAAGCTGACCTCATCAGCTGAGTCTCCCAACCATGTACACTATAGTGAAAGTATGCATGGCAAGCTTCAAATGAACAAAATTAAGTTGGCTGTTAAACGCATTAGGATTCAGGGCTTGTCTCCTCCTATTTTGCCTCAGTGTCCTCCTCACCTTGCACCAGTCAAAGAACTCCTCCAGGATAGCACAGGCACCATTTGCTGCCGGTTGCATGTGCCTAGCGTATCAGAACATTTACCAAACTGGTGGGGGGGGCGTGACCATTACACTATCATGGAAGCCAGGGCTATTTAAATCCTGGTTAGATATTGGTCAGTGCTGTTTTCCCTTTTCAGCTGCAGCTCCACACTGCCTCCCTGGCCTGCCAGTCAGTCTGCCAGTCTAGTTCACAGTCTGTTATTCTAGTCCCTGTTTGTCCAGTTCAGGGTTTGTAATCTCTGCCCCTGCTAGTCTAGTCGACAGTCTGTCACTTTTGTCCCTGTGAGCCCAGTCATCCAGATCTCTGTCCCTCCAGCCTATGAGTCCAATGCAAAGTCAGCTGTCCAGATCCCGGTCCTCCACAATGTAGGGTTTGCCCTCCTGGTTTTCTGAAGCACTCTGGAAGATCAACTGACTTTACTGCTCAACAGAGGGGGTTAAAATAACATCTAGCAAATATACACATTGCCAGCAGTAAAGATCCCAGCACCTGTAATTTAGGAATCAAAATCAAGGGAGAGGTAAGATTTCACAGTGGGCAAACACTGAGTAAATCATTTAAAAAATAATTATTTCAAAAACTATGCTATACTTTAAAATAATTGTTCATTACCTCCAAATTGTATTAGGCCCTGCAAAGTTTCTTTTCAGCAATTGCAAATTCCAGTACTGCTAAATCAGAATTTACATATTAAATAACTAATAATCCCTTTCTCTAGTGAGCTCGAGTGATGAGTAGGCAAAACACTTAGTGTATCTGAAGTGAAAAAAGTGCCCCTAGGGCCCGCAGCTTTTGTAGGCCCACGGCTGTTGTAAAGTTGGCCCTCCACTAGATGGCCTGATTCTCTACCCCATCCTCTCCCTCTTGCTGTCCTTTCAAAGTTGCGTGCAGCAAACAACAACAAAAGGAACTCACTGAATCACTAATTTCATCGGTGATCTCCATGGCAATGGCAGCGTCATGTGATATGCTGTCATCACATACCAGCATGACACATGACGCCGCCATTGCCATGGAGATCGCTGCTGGAACGAGTGATTGGGTGAGTTAAACCTGATCATCTTTGCCCGCACAAACTCTGGAGGGAGTGTGGTAGGGAGAAAGTAGGCCGCATTCTAGAGGAATGTGGCCCAATCCTGCACAAGTTTGTCCACTCCTGCCTTAGGGGTACTAACCTCAGGAGGGAGAAGCCTCTGGATTCTATAGAGGCTTTACCTTTTCTCCTCAGCAGAGGTGATCCAGCGGAGGGACCCCCGAAGATTCGCTTGTTGGCTCTGCGCAAATGAGCAGTAGCAGCTTTCTGACAACAATACAGTGGCCTGCTTGTGCAGGTGCACCAGTGGCTTTCCTCTCGGGCTCTGGTGGAAATAGCCAAGCCTGATCAAGTCCGCTCTGTGAGCTGTCTCCGAAATAGAGCGGACATGAACAGGCTTGGCTATTTTCACTGGAGCTCAAGTGGGAAGCCACTGGTGCCTGTGCAGGGAGACCGATGTTTTGTGTTTTGTTATTGTTGATGATTGTTCGGGGGGGGGGGGTGTATCTGCGCTGGATCCGGCTGGATGAGGACAGGGGAAGCCTCATTAGGATCCAGAGGTCCAGAGGCTTCCCCCTCCAAAGGGAAGGATGTTTTTTTTTTATTATACAAAGTTATAAGTGTACTTTAAATAGGAATTAGTCAAACTTTCCCCTCAGCTCCAATGGATTTGCCACACTACTTTAGGTACTAAAAATAAACTCCTGAAAAAACTGCCTGAAATGTTTGATAAGATTTACTTTCAGTATCCCTCTGGAGTGTGATGGCTCATCTCTCCCCACTGTGCAGGAGAAGGTGACAGCAGCAGATCCTGCACATTTACAAAGCAAAGATCTTATCTGTCTGACTGTTGTGAGAAGCTCTCCAGAAGTAGATTACTGTTATTTTTTTTTATTTAATTTAATTCCAGCTGCATAGGAGTTTAGGTATAAATGCAAGCGATGTTACCAGCAGTAGTGACAATGTACTGCAGTGTAACCTGGGGGGAACTGGGATTGTTTTCGCAGACTATATTACTTTGGTATTATAACTGTTAGGATACCTACAGTGGAATCCTTGTTACAGTAAACTATGATATAGTAAACCTTTGGATGTAGTACAATACAATAACATTTCTATAGTGCTTTTCACCCATAGGACTTAAAGCACTTAGGCTCTCTCAGATTCAGTAGTTGGTAGTAGGATGAAGTATTCACACAACAAAAGTTATATTTCTGCAAATGCCAAACTGAACAGGTGGGTTTTCAGTCTGGATTTAAACACATCCAGGGAAGGAGCTGTCCTGATCTGCTTAGGTAAGGAGTTCCAGAACGTAGGAGCAGCATGACAGAAGGCTGTTGGACCAAAAGTTTTCAAGTGGACTCTGGGTAGGACTAGATTATTAGAACCTGTGGATCTGAGATTGCAGGGATTGCTTCGCAGCTGTAACATTTCTTTCATGTATCCAGAACCCAGATTATTTAGTGATTTAAATGTCAGTAGGCCGATCTTGAATAAAACCCTCCATTTTATAGGTAGCCAGTGAAGGGAGTCCAGGACTGGAGTTATGTGGCAGTGACGGGGTTGGTTGCTTAGAAGTCTGGCAGCAGTATTCTGTATCAGCTCTAGGCGGTACAAGTCCTTTTTTGGAAGGCCAGTGTAGAGAGCATTGCAGTAGTCCAGTCGGGATGTGATGAAGTCCTCAGGTCCCAGAAAATGCATCTTTATAAATGTACAATCTATGACCAATTCTGATATAGTAAACGTATGATATAGCAAACTACTTTTCCTGGTCCCTTGGAGTATACTATAACGGGATTCTACTGTATATGGCCATAAGAAGTTGGGAGCCAGGATTTTATTGTATGCTATGCCAGACTGCAACTCTGTCTTAAACTCGAAACTGTGATTTTTTAAATCCATTTAATATTATTTTTGCTTCTTTTTGTCATATTGCATTTTTAGGATTTGTTAAAGAGTAACTGTCAGGCTGCAGAAGCTAATTTAAACCTCTATTCTCCTGTGTTAAACAGTTTAGAAGGAAGCTCAAAAGCCATTAGTGAAGATAAACATTTCAGTTACCTTTGATGTGTGCTTATCTTAGTCTGTTATAGACCCATAAAGACGCAAGCCGCAGCTAAACTGCAAAGCATTCTGGGGCCCTCCCCTCGGCTGCTAATGAGACGGTACAGGAGCTTCTAATCAGTCCAGCGCTGCGAAGCACTGATAAATCTCGGGCAGACTACACTGCAGGAGTCAGCTATTGTTCCTAGCCACATGGCTCATTAATATTCACTGCACACCGTGTTGTTCAAGAACGAGCTTATCTGTGACCAGAAGCAGGCAGGACATGACGACACATTTGGCTTCACAAACATGGAGCCTGCCATGAGCTGTCAGGAGCATCTATCTCTGCATATACTATATACAAATTCTGTGAAATCCAAACGTGGACAGTGAAATGCATATGTAATGTAAGTACAGCCAATCTTTAGCTACTGATATATGTGTTTATTTTCTCTGAGACCCTATACCTAACAGCTCCTCTTTAAATTGTTTAAAGCATTAGCTGTTAATTTGGTCAGCCTTTGTATGGCTGTCTGTATAAGAAAAGGCTGTTCTGTTTCTGGTAAAAAGCTTCAGCAATTTGCTTTTATTATACCTTTGGGAAGACATTTGTTCCCATGGCCTTTGATTCTTCTTTTGAATTGGTGCAATTATCAGTTGGGAAGAGCTTGCAAGGAGTTTGAGCTTGTAAAGCTAAGTACCCACGGGGGTACAATTGTAGCTGTCGCCGCACACGGGAGCGTGTGCGCGACAGTTCGGCGGCAGTTCGGCGACAGCTCGTCGCCAAATCCCTCTGCATCCACACGGCAGCAGAGGGATTAGCGATGCGGCGGAAGCTGTCGCCGAGTTTCCTCCCCCCCGCCGGAAGCTCCGTGTGGTGTGTGTGGGTAGCTGTCGCTAGCCCGCATACACATGCGGGGCTAGCGACAGTTCCGGCGAGGTTGCGGCGACGACTGTAGCCGGCGATTGAACATGTCAATCGCCTGGCGACAGCTCCGACGGGCGACGGTTCGGGGCGCGCGCGTCATACACACGGACGAACCGTCGCCGCAACACACGCGTGCCACGTGGTTGCGGCGACGGCCGTACCCCGTGTGTATGAGCCTTAAAACTAAAAGCTTACAGCAAATTTACTGCTGTACCAGAAATTTGCAAAAAATATTCTGGAGGGACAGTTTACATGATAACTACCAGTATAATATCTTGGGTAAAATCTGAGTCCAGTAAAACTGTATAAGTGCTGGCAAGTTCAGCTACACTTCAGCTTTCTCATAGGTATCGGAGACTACACCATCAAATTCTACTGGAAATTGAACATTTTCCCTGCTGGAGTTCCTGGCTCGACTCTTACCAGATTATTTACTGGTAGACACATTGCCCATTTATTCCTTTATTGTGAAATAACTTGGACCAGATTCCATAAATATTTAAAAGATTCACTAAAACCGCGAAACAGAGTCTCAAGGCTAATTGATTCCAGAGTCATAAATGGATTCCAAAAAGAGTTGGCAAGTATGTGTTGACATATTTTTGTAATTATTTAAGACTAGCTTTGTTTGGTAAACCCCTAAACATATCATATTCAATGGTGATAATGATGTGTGCTAGGGGAAATACTGCAAACACAGTAATGGTTAAATTATTTTGCAACAAGTTACTGGGCAGATTTCAACTGTATTTTTAGTTACTGAAATTAGTCTGTACAGCTGTCAGTATGTCTGGGATTTAATCCTTTTATAAATCATAAAAGAGCTGTGGAGATTCTATGCTAAGATCTGTCTCAAATCCTTTCCTCGTGCTTAATTTTCCAGGGTAGCACAAGAATTTTGTCCACACATGTGAGCCTACACTGGGTAGATTTACCTACGTTTAACCACCTGCAATGCCCAAATAGGTGGAGTCAATTAGCTGCCCAAAAGACATGGTAAGGTGATCAAGGGCACTTCTAGTTAACTCGTCCAGTGCATTTTTGGAAACAAGTACACATCCCATGTGGTCTGCTTAGTGTGATCTTTGGACGTTATGTTGACAAATAGTGGGTGGCATGATGGTGTGTGGATAGAAATCTTGCCTTACAGTGACAGGTTCCTGGTTCTAAACTGGGCCAGGACACTATCTGCATGGAGTTTGAATGTCCTCCTCATGTTTGCATGGGTTTCCCCCAGACACACTGGGTTTCTCCCACATCCAAAGAACATCTAAGTTAATTGGTTCACTTCACAATTGGTCTTATTCTAGGATAGGGACATTGGACTGTGGGAAGGATTCGATTGTGAGCTCCTCTGAAGGACAGTGAGTGACATGACTAGATGCTCTGTAAAGTGCTGAGGAAGATATCATTGCTAAATAAATACATCACAGAAATAATAATGTTTTCTGTGGTTGATACAATAAATTATGTTAAAACTAATGTGCAGAGGTAGCTCCCAACAATTTCACCATACCATGAGCCAGTTGTATAACTATGTACCTATGTAACATGCACTTTGCTAGGTAATGCATATTACGTTACTGGTGTAAAGTGTGTTGCACTAGCAATGTGTACGTTATCTAGGTAAAGCGGGTTGCGCTCTTTGTGCAAGATGCTCTATTTAACTTGCATATATACTGACGAAATTGCTTTGTGCTAATTGTGCACAACAATTTTAACATACTTTTTATGAATCAAACCCTATGTACCTTTGAAGTGGGATTGTCTCCTAAACATCAGTGAGGACTAGAGAGAGGGTTTTTCGTTTTTTGCCTTTTACTGCTGTGTGTGTTATAATTAGAGAGATGTACCTTCAATGCTTATCCTGTCATTGAGAAGGCACATCAACAGAAAACCTCTAAGCTGTAATAAAAATGCCTTTCATTAGAGTGGGGGAAGGGTTACAACGTATTGGTCATATTTGTATCACTTTTTCCTCATTGGGGAGATTGCCTCAGTCCCTGTCCTGATGCCAAGGCATTAGTCATGTCACCAGCATAGAAATCCCAAGGATTTACAGCCAACCTGTGATGAGGGAGCTATAGAGCCTGCCACCTTTATTCAGTATAGAAATATTGCTTGCTGGGTTGTAGTGCTGATCTGCTGCCTCTAAAACTTTCTGAATCTTTAACTCAAAACCAGTATGCAAATTAAATGTTGTAACCCTAGCATTACCGGGTCTGCATGCTTGTTCCTCAGGCCAAACAGCAGCAGGAGCGGAAATTTCCAAAAATATAATAATTAAATTCCCGATTCTGGTGTCTTTTAAAGTGGGATTATACTCCAGAAACTAAAATTTCAGTAACTACTCTTAGTTACATAAAAAAAAATAATTTGAAAGAATTCCCAAGCATTTCCTGTGTGTAAAAATGTTTACTTTCACTGCAGAGAGTAGTACAGGCTTGCTTATCACTGGCTAATCTGAAAATGTTCTAATTTCCAGCCAGGAGACACTCTGGGCCATATGCAATTCACTTTTTCTCCTATGTTTTCTCCTGGGAGATAAAATGTCATCTTCTGTTTAACACAACTTCACATCACTCTGCTCATATAAAAGTATCAAAAAGAGTATTTTCTTGCTTGCTGGTGGCTTAAAAGGTATTTTATTGATAAGGTGTGAAAATATCACCCAGGAGAAAATGTGAATTGCAAATGGCCCTCTGTCTGCATCTTGATTCTTCTCCCTCTGCCACTCTCTTCTGAGGTTTAAAAGAGCTTGAAAATAGAGAAATACTTATTTTTTTTCTTTCATTTTGCAGTCTGTGGTCACATAACTATTACTGCTGCTTTGTTTTGTGTTGCCCACAAATCCTCCCTCCACCTTTCCTATTCACCCTAATGGGAGGGAGGTTGAGTGGCAACGCAACCATGCTCCCCATCTTGCCTCTTATCTGAGAAACTCTGGGACCCCACTGCATCTCCTCCCTGCCATATGGGCACAGTAAGGGCTGGTGCACACCGAGCGGCTTTTTGGGCGTTTTCAGATCCGCTTGCGGCTGCGGATCTGCTTGGTCAATGTATCTCAATGGGGTGGTGCACACCAGAGCGGCAGGCGTTTTGCGGAAACGAAAAATGCCTGGGTGAGGCATTTTTTGGATTTCGGATGCGTTTCTGCCTCAATGTTAAGTATAGGAAAAACGCAAACCGCTCTGAAAAACTGTACTTCAGAGCGGTTTTGCAGGCGTTTTTGTTACAGAAGCTGTTCAGTAACAGCTTTACTGTAACAATATATGAAATCTACTATACTGAAAACCGCAGCAGCAATCCGCAAAACGCTAGCAAAACGCCTCATAAAAATAAAAAAAAGCGTTTAAAAATCTGCTAGCATTTTGCGGATCTGCTAGCGGGTTTTGGTGTGCACCAGCCCTAAGAGCCCTTTGAGCAGTGCTGTAACATGCTCCTGGTGGAGCTAGCCTCATCAATGATATGGACTTGCTGTTGCCATGCTGCACGCTTATTAGGCTTATAATCCATGCTAAAACATCAGTTTGACACATTGAAAGCTGCTGAGTACGCCTCAATAGGCAATGATTGTTGCTTTTTCACAAGACTGCTTTCACACTAAACTTTATTATGATGTTCTACTGCTGCTTATGATGCATAAACATTGAAGTTCTCTGACCTGCTGAGGATGCTCTGCTAGAGGCGGTTGAGAAGACGTTATGCATGCTTGCCTGTTGCAGTTTACAGTATATTCAAGAGTCCATTTACTGGCTGGGAGTTGAGTAGTAATTTATTATTATTATTATTATTTATTGTATTTATAAAGCGCCAACATATTACGCAGCGCTGAACATTAATTTAGGTTACAGACAATATTTAGGGGTGACATACAGCAATATGACAATACAGGAATACAAGAAAACCAGATCACACAGCACAGTATTAGTACAAGGTAATGCTTAGTCACTGGATGAAGCATGGAGATTAGGCAAGTTAGGTTCACTCAAATGCATAGCATCAGTTCACAGTAATGGAGGTGCCAGATCAGGTAGGACACAAAAGGAGGAGGACCCTGCCCAAAGGCTTACAATCTAGAGGGAGAGGTAAGGACACGAATGGTAGGGGACCAGAGTTCAGCTGTAGGTTTAGAGCACTTGTGAGGGGTAGTAGGCCAGAGTGAAAAGGTGAGTTTTGAGGGCTTTCTTGAAGATGTTGAAGGAGGGGGCTGCCCTAATGGGTGGAGGTAGGGAGTTCCATAGTGTTGGAGCAGCTCTTGAGAAGTCCTGGAGGCGTGCATGGGACTGGGTGATGCGGGGGGTGGTTAGGCGAAGTTCATTGGAAGAGCGGAGTGAGCGGCTAGGTGTGTACCTCTGAGTAAGATCGGAAATGTAGGTTGGACAGGTTTTGTGGACAGATTTGTAGGTCAGACACAGTATCTTGAATCTGATTCTGGACTGGATAGGAAGCCAGTGGAGGGATTCTAGGAGGGGATCTGCCGTGGTGGAGCGATGGGAGCAGTGGATAATTCTGGCTGCCGCATTCATGGTGGACTGCAGTGGGGCTGTTCGGGTCATAGGGAGACCAGACAGCAGGGCATTGCAGTAGTCAAGGCGGGAAATTATGAGGGCATGGGTGAGGAGTTTGGTGGTGGCAGAGGTCAGGAAAGGGCGAATCTTACAGATGTTACGAAGGTGGAAGTTGCAGGACTTTGTGAGGTTTTGGATGTGGGAAGTGAAGGAGAGTGTGGAGTCCAGGGTGACACCCAGACAGCGGGCTTGAGAGGTAGGGCGAATGGTAGTGTGGTTAACAGTGACATGCACATCTGGGAGGTTCGTGGATGGCTGGGGTGGGAAGATCATAAATTCCGTTTTGTCTAGATTTAGTTTCAGGAACCTAGCAGACATCCAGGAGGAGATGGCTGATAGGCAGGAGGAGACCTTGTCCATGGTAGTGGTGGATATGTCAGGGGTGTGGAGGTAGATCTGGGTGTCATCTGCATACAGATGGTAGTTAAAACCCATGGAGGAGATAACCTTGCCAATGGAGGATGTGTATAGGGTGAACAGTAGGGGGCCAAGGACCGAACCTTGGGGGACTCCCACCGAGAGGTGGTTGGGGGTGGACGAGGACTCATTGAATGTGGTCGTGAAGGAGCGGTTGGAGAGGTAGGATGAAAGCTAGGACAGGGCGAGATCGTGAATGCCCAAGGACTGGAGGGACTGGAGGAGTAGGGGATGATCTACTGTGTCAAAAGCTGCTGACAGGTCAAGGAGGAGGAGAATGGAGTATTTACCTTCAGCTTTAGCTAAGGCAAGGTCGTTGACCACTTTGGTGAGAGCAGTTTCGGTTGAGTGGGCAGGCCGAAATCCAGTAATAATTATCTTCATACCTCACTCTGGTTTATGAAAGATCTTGTGCAATTATATTGAAAACCGGCGGTTGTCTATGAATTTTATATTGATTTTCAACAGCTGTTTTGTACCAATACGGACTATTTTTCTAATTTTTTCCTTTTTCCATATATTTTACGACTGTGCAGTTGTTGATTGCCTTATGTACATATGAGCCCCCGTTTTTGATTTATGAGGGAATATAGAGAGGGGTATTTGGGTTGATGGGAAGAGGTGGGGGGAGGCAGATTGCTGACATGTGATTTTATGTATTTTTTACTAGCTATGTAACAATAAAATGTTTTGCATTTTCATAATTATTGCATTTGTGCTCAATCAGACCCCTCCTATTCCTTATCTCAGAAGTTTTTCTATCTGAGAAATATGGTGAGTGGCACCCCTGCCATACCCTCTCCCCAGAAGCAATCATTCCTTCTCTGGAGAAGGTGTAGTAGTCACATGACTATGTTACTCTGCCTTAAAGTAGACCTGAACCCTTTCACTGGACAGAAGGAAAACATAGAGAAATGCATCCTGTATGTATTTAGAGAGTTTTAGCCTGTCTAATCACAAGTTGTAATCTGATCTCTCCCCTGGGTCACATGACTGCCACGGCCAGGGATGCTCAAATCCGAATTCGGGTGAAACCCGGATAGTTGCTATCCGGATTTCACCCAGATATCTATGCGGGGTGGGCGGGGGGTCAAGCTTACCTGTCTGATGTCTTCTTCGGTACGTCCCTCGGCGCCTCCCACGATATGTTCCACGCGGCGGTCACGTGAGTACAAACACTTCCTCCTTCCGGGTTGAAGGAGGAAGTGTTTGTAGTCACGTGATGCGCGTGGACCGCATCGTGGGAGGTGCTGAGGGACGTACCGAAGAAGACGTCAGACAGGTAAGCTTGACCACCACAGGTTTACTGGGTGAAATCCGGATAGCAACTATCCGGGTTTCACCCAAATTCGGATTTGAGCATCCCTAGCCACGGCAGATAAGACAGTTCAGCTCATTTGAAAGCACAGGGTGTTAACAATATGTCTGCTTCCATGAATCAGCAAGTAGAAACTGTGCAGATTTATTTTAGGATTTGTACCAGCTGTAATAGACATGTTTTTCTTTAATTCTTTAAAGGTTATTATGATGTTGCCCATCTTTTTAGAGCAGAGAGGATTTCTGGGTTCAGGTCCGCTTTAAAGTTATATTCCACTCTGGTTGATATTAACCACCCTGGCGTTCTATTGAGATCGCCAGGGCGGCTGCGGGAGGGTTTTTTTTTAATTAAAAAAAAACTATTTCATGCAGCCAACTGAAAGTTGGCTGCATGAAAGCACACTAGAGGGCGCTCCGGAGGCGTTCTTCTGATCGTCTCCGGCAAGCATAAGTAACAAGGAAGGCTGCAATGAGCAGCCTTCCTTGTTTGGCTTTCCTCGTCGCCATGGCGACGAGCGGAGTGACGTCATGGACGTCAGCCGACGTCCTGACGTCAGCCGCCTCCGATCCAGCCCTTAGCGCTGGCCGGAACTATTTGTTCCGGCTGCGCAGGGCTCGGGCGGCTGGGGGGACCCTCTTTCGCCGCTGCTCGCGGCGGATCGCCGCAGAGCGGCGGCGATCAGGCAGCACACGCGGCTGGCAAAGTGCCGGTTGCATGTGCTGCTTTTTATTTTATCAAAATCGGCCCAGCAGGGCCTGAGCGGCACCCTCTGGCGGTAATGGACGAGCTGAGCTCGTCCATACCGCTAAGGTAGTTAAACTGACAATTCCATTCATATGTCATGTATACATAGTTTGCAAATGGATTTGCAACTAAACTGCTTTTCCTGGTCCCAAAGGGCTCGTTTCCACTATAGCGAATCCGCATGCGGGCACTGCACGCGGGTTCGCATAGGTAATGTAAGTGGATGGGGCTGTTTCCACTTGTGCGGCTGCGGCAGCGTTTTTTGGTGCGGCAGAAATCTGCACGGCAGGGCCGTCAGATTTCGCGTGCAGAAGGAATGTGCGCGAATCGCCGCTAATGTAACTAATAGGGAAATCGCATGCGGGGTGACCATGCGTTTTTTGACGCAAAATCGCATGCGATTTCGCATAGGTATTAATGTTATTTCACTCAGGCAGTGACATGGTTAAAATCGCATACAGCCTTACCTATGCGGAATCGCATGCGAAATCGCGGCAAAAACGCATGCGGAATCGCACCCGCATGCGATTTTGTCCGCGGTGGAATGCAGGCGATTCCGCACCGCACTAGTGGAAACGAGCCCTTAGAGTTTACTATAAAGGGATTCTACTGTATTTCAAATTTGTAACATTTGTTTCAGCTGCAGAAACAGACCCACATGTAGCTCGGGTACAGTGAAAAATGTGGCCGGTTAAATAATGGCGTGTGTGTGTGTGTTTGTGTGTGTGTGTGTGTGTGTGTGTGTGTATATATATATATATGTGTATATATATATATGTATATATATATATATATATATATACACACACATATACACATACATACACACACACATTCACAAACATATGCACACAAACACATATATATATATACACACACACACACATATATATATATATATACACACACACACATATATACACACATGCATATATACACATACACACACATATATACAAACACACCCGCACATATATATATATATATATATATATATATATATATATATGTATACATATATATATATATATATATATATATATATATACATATACATATATACACACACACACACACACACACACACACACACACACACACACACACACACACACACACACACACACACACACACACTGGGTGCAAGACCCATATTCAACCCATAAAACGATAAATATAGTTTTGAAATGTAAGTCATAAAACAATAAATATCGTTGTATACTATGGCGCCATTTTTTAAATCATAAAACGATAAATATTGTTTTATAATTCAAATCAATGCGGCGCCATTTTTACACTGTCGGCGCTGGTGCCATTTTTAACTGATCCGTGTAGCTCAGCCTCCTTGCAAGCACTGAGATGCTCTTTTATAATTACAATGCTTCATGCAGATAATTATACATGCAGGAAGGGAAGAGTTATGTTTAAGTAACTGGGCAATTTGTATTTTACTGAGAGCACAAAAAACACAATTTCTTTTTTTTGGAACAAAATTGCTATGTGAGCATTTGGGCCTTTTAAGACAATCGCAGTAGACTGTTTACAATTATTGGTGTGTTTGTCCACCCCCCCCCCTTACCCCAGCATTTTGAAACCTTTATTCCTATCTTGGAGTACGGGGAGGGAGAGCATGGCAGTGGGTACTTAAAAGTCCAGAGAAGGGTTTTAATGATTTAAAGCCAGTGATCTGTGAACTATGTGTGCTATTTAAGTGTTTGTTCATTTGTTCTCAAGTGCCTTTCAGAACTGATATAATTATATCATTTTCTATTGAAATTGTAAATCATATTGACTTATACTGCCCTGGTGTGTCTTAGCAGAACACATAATATCGTCCTTTGGGGCCATACAGAAGGGGAAATTCCTCTTGTAATCTTTGGCTATGACCTTAGTGACCTTTCTTCAGCTACATTCACTTATGTGAACTTTGTCATATATACAACTCTCACACAATGAAACTGTCTTTGGTTACTGTAACAAAAGCTAAAATCTTCTGTCAAATAAGTAAACTTTATTGCAGCAACAGGAAGATGTGGTTGTGTGCCACACAACCACAAATACTTTATATGGTTTTGATTTATCCACATTGGTTACTTTTTATATACACAGTCAGGGGCATAACTAGGAATCGCCGGGCCCGCCTACAGAAATTCTGAGCGGGCTCCCAAAGGCCCCCCACCCCCGGCCTGCTTAGGGCCATTTTGAGGGGCTGGAGGGGTCGCAGCATGAGGGGAAAGCTTTGCAGCATGTTGGTGCGGAGGGGGGACAGTCCCGCCCCCCTCCCTCACCTCGGGCTCTCCCCTCTAGCATTGAATACAGCATATGCAGGCGGCGGGCAGCAGCAGATACATACCTTCCTTGCGTTCCACGGATGTTCCTCTCTCTAGCCTCTGACGCGACTTCCTGTATAAACAGGAAGTCGCGTCAGACACTAGAGGGAGAAACATCCGCACTGGAACGCAAGGAAGGTATGTATGTGCCGCTGCCCGCCGCTTGCATACGCTGTATTCAATGCTGAAGAGGAGCGCAGAGGGGAGAGCCCGAGGTGAGGGAGGGGGCACCGTCCCCCCTCCCCATCGACATGCTACCAAGCTCTCCCCTCATGTTGCGACCCCTCCAGTCCCCAAAAACGGCCCTGAGCGGGCCCATCCCCTATTGTTCCGCCCATGTATACAGTATATACATTATGTTATATATATATATATTTATTTTTTTACTATATTTTAAAGTGGGGTGAAATATGAGAGCCCAATATAGTGTAGTATGTACAGGATAACGTGTAAATGATAAACAGTGAAATATATATACACTCACAAACAAGGGTTACCACTCAGGCAACCACTGTAAATGCAGGTGAGGAGAATAGACCTGTCCTCACTCAGGATTAAGATGTCGCTCTGTGTAGATCGGAAAGGTAGGGGTAGGTCACCCCTCCACCAGGGGTGGACACAGTGTATTTGCTAGAGAACAGAGGCGCCAACGTGATAAAAACCTTAAAAATTGCTAGGCTTACCTCCAGAAACCAGACACAAATAACTGTCTAAATCAAACAATTGAATTTATTAAGAGTACCCCCAAAAAATGCAACGCATTTCGCAGGCACAGCGCCTCTGTAATGTAAATTACAGAGGCGCTATTCATGTTTCTACCGAGATACTGTATTTTGTCCCCTGTTCTATTGTCTGATGAAGCGGGCTGTGCCTGCGAAACGCGTTGCATTTCTTGGGGTACTCTTAATAAATTCAATTGTTTGAATCAGACAGTTGTTTGTGTCTGCTTTCCGAAGGTAAGTCCACCACTGCCCCCCTAGCAATTTTTAAGGTTTTTATCACTTTTTATCCTGTTGGTGCCTCTGTTCTTTGGAAAAAAAATTATAAATTGTGTAGAACAGTAGATAAAGCTAAAAAACACCAGAAGTAAGAAGGATATGGAAGCTGTCATATTTATTTCATTTTTAAAGCAGATTGCATGGCTGTCCTTTGCCTCTAATATGTTTAGCCATAGTGCCTGAACAAGCATGCAGATCAGGTGTTGTGACTGAAATCTGACTGTATTAGCTGCATGCTTGTTTCAGGTGGCTGATTCAGACACTAATGCAGGCAGGGAAATCATCAGGAAAACCTAGCATGTGGTATTAAAAGGAAATAAAGACGGCAGCCTCCATATATCTCTGTTCAAGCGATGGTCTATGAGGGTAGTTGGACATGCAGAATCCAGCCACGCCCAGGGGAGCATGGTCGGCTGACTCCAACTACAGTCTCAGCTAGTGACAAACAAAAATTTAATTTAGTTTTGTTGGTTTTCAGCAAAAATAAGGTACTTTTTATAATAAATGTTCTTTGGACTATTTCTAAATAAAATCGACTTGGGGTCAATGGACAGCGCGAACTTGGGGGCCATTTTCTTTTTAATTTTGAGGTTGTTTAAGTGCTAGAAGTGGACCAGATAGTTGAAGAATTTTCTAAACAGTGTAATGGACCTGGACTGATGCTGGCACAAACAGTAGATCAAAATGTGTTTTCACAAAGTCAGAGCTCAGTGAAAGGCGTCAGATCACAGGATCAAAGATGGCGCTGGACAAGCAGCAGCCTCGGCACATGGCTCCTTTCTTTTTTCCTGTTTTTCCCTTTTTTGCCAACTTTTTGCCACTTTTCCTCGGCGCATCGCAGGCTTGTGATGCACACCTGGCATTCAACCCCCGCTGGCCTCCAACTCGAAGCGGAACCGTCGCTGCCTCTGCGAACAGTCCTCTGGCCAACACGTGGAGGGGCTGACTCGCAGGGCTGCTCTCCTGGCCCCTCGGACGACTTGCAGGCCCACACTCCTGATGGGCACTTAAAGTAGTGCTGCCTCTGTCTCCTCGGATCCGCTGCTGCCAGCCGATCTCCACAGAGACAACTCCGGCATCGAGGCGGAGAACGCCGCCAACACCTTAAAGGACTTCCGAGGCCAAAATTAATAAAATCACACTATACCTTTTTTTTTGCAGAATCCACGGAGGACGTCCTGCCTGTCCTCCTCTCCGTTCCGCCATCAATGCAGGTCTTATCGTTCCCCTACGGCTCGGCCCGACCCCACCGAACGGGTCGCACGGATGCCACCTCTAATATGGCCGCCGCCTTGCTCCGCGGCTGCGCAGTACGCTTTGTTGCTAGCGCGACTGCGCAGCCTGTGTGCGCCCGCCCGACGTACGCTTGGGGAGCATGCCGGGACCTAGTACGTGGCAGGAGGCGGGCAATAGGCTGCGCAGTCGCGCTAGCGACAAAGCGTACTGCGCAGCCTCGGAGCAAGGCGGCGGCCATATTAGAGGTGGCATCCATGCGACCCGTTCGGTGGGGTCGGGCCGAGCCGTAGGGGAATGATAAGACCTGCATTGATGGCGGAACGGAACGGAGGACGGGCAGGACGTCCTCCGTGGATTCTGCAAAAAAAATGGTATAGTGTGATTTTATTAATTTTGGCCTCGGAAGTCCTTTAAGAGGGAAGGACGCACCGGGTCTCCGCCGCCGGCCGCCTCCACTCACAGTCGGCACAGATCCTCCTCCTGTGGACCTCCTACAGAGGACAGCAATCCACCGCTCCGCCGCCGACACCATAAGAGGGAAGGACGCACCGGGTCTCCGCCACCGGCCGCCTCCACTCACAGTCGGCACAGATCCTCCTCTTGCGGACCTCCTACAGAGGACAGCAATCCACCTCTCCGCCGCCGACACCATAAGAGGGAAGGACGCACCGGGTCTCCGCCACTGGCCACCACCCACAGTCGGCACGGATCCTCCCGCGGACCTCCTACAGAGGACAGCAATCCGCCGCTCCTCCGCTCAAGCCGCCTGCAGGCCCCGCTCTGGTCCGCTGGGCCCCCCACGTGGATTGCAGTCAGAGAGAGGCCCACACCACTACGACTGCCTCCCCAGCACTGACTCTGCAGCGAGCCTGCCACCGATGCTGCTGCCCCAGCAAAAGCTAAGACATTGGAGCTGCGGCTGGGGTCGGCAAGGGGATCGGACTCTGCTGGCCCCCACATTGCAGCCTCCATCACACCACTGCTCCCACAAGCTCGGGTCTTGCTTCTGGCCTCATAGACCTCCTGTCTTAAGCTGCCCTGGTCTCCAGACTTCCACCCATCAAGGGTAAGAGCCTCACCTTCTTTTGCCCCGCAGTGGGCCTGCTTCTCTGCCCCTCTCCTGCTGCTCCTTCTTGGCCTAGCTGCTGCAGAACTCTGTGTGCCATGCTGAACTCTGTTGTGTTGCTTTGCTTGCCAACATGGCACCTGGCTGAACTGTGATGAGCCCTGCTGTACTGTTTGCACTGCTGCTGCACTACTGTCTGCGTTCACTTGTACTACTGTTACACCACTTGCTGTGGACGGGCCTGCCTGCCTGTCTCTGTTTCTGCTGCCTGCACACTCTGTGTACACTGGGACTTTTGGCACTGCCGCCTGCTGAGCTGTCGGGTCTGTCTCCCTGAACCTTGCCTAACTGTATGCGGTCCCTTGATGTGTCTCTCCAGCACGCTGCCCCCTCCCCTCAGAGTCCTCTGCCAGCGCCTCACGCCTGGGACCATAGCATGCCCAGGCCTCTTCCTGTCATGCGCACCACCTACACCAGGACGCAGCTTCTACAATGGGAACCACGGGGGCCCCCACTCCCCCGATGCCAGGCACCTTACCGACCTGGTCTGGAACCACATCCAGCAAGTCTTGGTCCCGGCCCTGAGACACCGTACAGGTCAGCGACAGAGAGGATGTCTTGCAGGAGCCCGGGTGAGGCTAAGGAGGAAAGGCTTGCGATCAGCCATCCCCTCAGTGCTCTTGGCAAACGTACAATCCCTCCCCAACAAACTAGACGAACTGCGCCTCCTCTGCAACAGGAAAGACCTCAGCAACTACACTTCAGCCCTGTGCCTCACAGAAACATGGCTACACGAGGACATTCCTGAGAACGCCCTCTTTCTCCCAAGCTTCAGCCTCATTCGAGCAGACAGGGACCGTGTCCTCTCTGGGAAAAAAAGGGGGGGAGGCGTCTGCTTCTACATTAGCTCTGCATGGTGCCCCACCCCGTCAGTACTTGGTAAGAAGTGCTCCGCTGATCTCGAACTTCTGCT